>NC_090377.1:43087401-43387401 GCF_036365525.1 Heterodontus francisci | reverse complement strand
GTTGATAGTGGGGGATTCAGCGATGGTAATGCCATTGAATATCAAGGGGAGATGGTTAGATTGTCTCTTGTTGGAGATGGTCATTGCCTGGCACTTGTGTGGTGCAGATATTACTTGCCACTTATCAGCCCGAGCCTGGATATTGTCCAGGTCTTGCTGCATTTCTACACAGACTGCTTCAGTATCTGAAGAATCGCTAATGGTGCTGAACATTGTGCAATCATCAGCGAACATCCCCTCTTCTGACCTTATGATTGAAGGAAGGTCATTGATGAAGCAGCTGAAGATGGCTGGGCCCAGGTCACTACCCTAAGGAACTCCTGCAGTGATGTCCTGGAGCTCTGATGATTGACTTCCAACAACCACAACCATCTTCCTTTGCGCTCGGTATGACTCCAACCAGTGGAGCGTTTTCCCCCTGATTCCCATTGACTCCAGCTTTGCTAGGGCTCCTTGATGCCATACTCGGTCAAATGCTGCCTTGATGTCAAGGGCAGTCACTCTCACCTCACTTCTCGAGTTCAGCTCTTTTGTCCATGTTTGAACTAAGGCTGTAATGAGGTCAGGAGCTGAGTGGCCCTGACGGAACCCAAACTGAGCATCACTGAGCAGGTTATTGCTAAGCAAATGCTGCTTGATGGCACTGTTGATGACACTTTCCATCACTTTACTGATGATTGAGAGTAGACTGATGGGGTGGTAATTGGCTGGGTTGGACCTGTCCTGCTTTTTGTGTACAGGACATACCTGGGCAATTTTCCACATTGCAGGGTAGATGCCAGTGTTGTAGCTGTACTGGAACAGCTTGGCTAGGGGTGCAGCAAGTTCTGGAGCACAGGTCTTCAGTACTATTGCCAGAATATTGTCAAGACCCATAGCCTTTGCAGTATCCGGTGCCTTCAGTCGTTTTTTGATATCACGCAGAGTGAATCGAATTGGCTGAAGTCTGGCATCTGTAATGCTGGGGACTTCAGGAGGGGGCCAAGTTGGATCATGAAGTCGGCACTTCTGGCTGAAGATTGTTGCAAATGCTTCAGCCTTATCTTTCGCACTGATGTGCTGGGCTCCCCCATCATTGAGGATGGGGATATTTGTGGAGCCACCTCCTCCAGTTAGTTGGACATTGAAGTCCCCCACCCAGAGTACATTTTGTGCCCTTGCCACCCTCAGTGCTTCCTCCAAGTCGTGTTCAACATGGAGGAGTACTGACTCATCAGCTGAGGGAGGGCGGTAGGTGGTAATCAGTAGGAGGTTACCTTGCCCATGTTTGACCTGATGCCATGAGACTTCATGGGGTCAAAAGTCGATGTTGGGGACTCCCAGGGCAACTCCCTCCCTACTTTAGACCACTGTCCAGCCACCTCTGCTGGGTCTCTCCTTCCGGTGGGACTGGACATACCCAGGGATAGTGATTACAGTGTCTGGGACATTGTCTGTAAGGTGTGATTCCATGAGTATGACTGTGTCCGGCTGTTGCTTGACTAGTCTGTGGGACAGCTCTCCCAACTTTGGTACAAGCCCCCAGATGTCAGTAAGGAGAACTTTGCAGGGTCGACAGGGCTGGGTTTGCCGTTATCATTTCCGGTGCCTAGGTCGATGCTGGGTGGTCAATCTGGTTTCATTCCTTTTTATTGACTTCGTAGCGGTTAGGTAGAACTGAGTGGCTTGCTAGGCCATTTCAGAAGGCATGTAAGAGTCATGTAAGCCAGACCAGGTAAGGACAGCAGATTTCCTTCCCTAAAAGACATTAGTGAACCAGATGGGTTTTTACAACAATCGACAAAGGTTTCATGGCCATCATTAGACTAGTTTTTAATTCCAGATTTATTAATTAAATTCAAATTCCACCTTCTGCTGTGGTGGGATTCGAACCCATGTCTCCAGATCAATATCCTGGGCCTCTGGGTTACTAGTCCAGTGATAATACCACTACGCCACCGCCTACCCGCCAGAATAATTCCAGAGGAATAAAATTTAAAAGCAGTAAAGTTATGTTAAATTTTTATAGAACCTTGTTTCGACCACACTTAGAGTATTTACGCAGTTCTGGTTTGCATATAGAGTCATACAGCACAGAAACAGGCCCTTTGGCCCATCGTGTCCATGCTGGCCATCAAGCACCTATCTATTCTCATCCCACTTTCCAGCACTTGGCCATAGCCTTGTATGCTATGGCGTTCCAAGTGCTCATCTAAATACTTCTTAAATGTTGTGAAGGTTCCTGCCTCTACCACCCCTTCAGGCAGTGTGTTCCAGATTCAAACCACCATCTGGGTGAAATGTTTCCTCAAATTCCCTCCAAACCTCCTGCCCCTTACCTTAAATCTATGCCCACTGTTATTGACACCTCCACTAAGGGAAAAAGTTTCTTTCTATCTACCCTATCTATGCCCCTCATAATTTTGTATACCTCAATCATGTCCCCCCTCAGCCTTTTCTGCTCTAAGGAAAACAACCCTAGCCTATCCAGTCTCTCTTCATAGCTGAAATGCTCCAGCCCAGGCAACATCCTGGTGAATCTCCTCTGCACCCCCTTCAGTGCAATCACATCCTTTCTATAGTGTGGCAAACAGAACTGCACACAGTACTCCAGCTGTGGCCTAACTCGCGTTTTATACAACTCCATCATAATCTCCCTGCTCTTATATTCTGTGCCTCGGCTAATAAAGGCAAGTATCCCATATGCCTTCCTAATCACCTTATCTACCTGTGCTGCTGCCTTCAATGATCTATGAACAAGTACACCAAGTTCCCTCTGACCCTCTGTACTTCCTAGGGTGCTGCCATCCATTGTATATTCCCTTGCCTTGTTAGTCCTCCCAAAATGCATCACCTCACACTTCTCAGGATTAAATTCCATTTGCCACTGCTCTGCCCATCTTACTAGCCCATCTGTATCGTCCTGTAATCTAAGGCTTGCCTCCTCACAATTTATGACACCACCAATTTTCATGTCATTTGCGGACTTACTGATCATACCTCCTATATTCACGTCTAAATCATTAATGTACACTACAAACAGCAAAAGTCCCAGCACCGATCCCTGCGGTACACCACTGGTCACAAGCTTCCACTCGCAAGAACAACACTCGACCATCATCCTCTGCTTCCTGCCACTAAGCCAATTTTGGATCCAATTTTGGATCCAATTTGCCGAATTGCCCTGGATCCTATGGGCTCTTACCTTCTTAACCAATCTCAAGCTTATCGAAAGCCTTACTGAAGTCCATGTAGACTACATCAACAAGTGTATCACAATCCCCCCTCCCCGATCTCTACACCTACATCCTCCTTCTCCATAGTGAACACAGATGAAAAGTAATTACTTAAAACCTCACCTATGTCCTCCGGCTCCACACAGGTTGCCACCTTTGGTCCCTAATGGGCCCTACCTCTTTCCCTGGTTATCCTCTTGCCCTTAATATACTTATAAAACGCCTTGGGATTTTCCTTTATCTTGCCCGCCAATGTTTTTTCATGCCCCCTCTTTGCTCTCCTAATTATATTTTTAAGTACCCCCTACATTTTCTATACTCCTCTAGGGCTTCCGCTGTTTTCAGTGTTCTGAATCTGCCATAAGCCTTTTTTTTCCTTATCCAATCCTCTATATTCCTGGACATCCAGGGTTCCCTGGACTTATTGGTTCTACCCTTCAGCTTGATGAGAATATGTTGGCCCTGAACTCTCACTATTTCTTTTTTGAATGACTCCCACTGGTCTGATGTCGACTTTCCTACAAGTAGCTGCTCCTAGTCCACTTTGTCCAGATCCTGTTTTATCGTGTTGAAATCGGGCTTCCCTCAATTCAGTACCTTTATTTCCGGTCCATCTTTGTCCTTTTCCATACCTACCTTAAATCTTACAGAGTTATGGTCACTATCCCCGAAATGCTCCCCCACTGACACTTCTACCACTTGTCCGGCTTCATTCCCTAGGATTAGGTCCAGTGCCGCCCCTTCTCTTGTAGGACTTTCTACGTGCTGGCTCAAAATGCTCTCCTGTATGCACATTAAGAATTCAGCCCTCTTTAAGCCTTTTGCACTCAGACTATCCCAGTTGATATTGGGGAAGTTGAAATCCCCTACTACTATTACCCTATTATTTTTACACCTCTCTGACACTTGCCTACATATCTGCTCCTCTATCTCTCCCTGACTATTTGGAGGCCTGTAGTACACTCCCAGTCAAGTGATTGCCCCCTTTTTGTTTTTAAGTTCTACCCATATGGCCTCATTTGAGGAACCATTTAAGATACCATCCCTCCTTACTGCAGTAATTGACTTCTTGATCAATAGTGCAATGCCACCTCCTCTTTTACAGCCAATTAAGTATTTTTGAACTGTAGATGCGGTTTTAATTTTGGAAACGAAACAAGTTTCTACAAACAGTAATTGAAATAATGGCCAGGTAATCTGTTTCAATCATCTTGACTGAGGGATAAATATTGGCCAGACAACTCCCTGGCTCTTCTTCGAATAATGCCATAGGATTTTTTTACCTTCATCTAAGAGGGCAGACAGTCATCCAATAGACAACACCTCTGACAGTGCATCACTTCCTGAATACTGCACTGATCAGAGTCAGTCTAGATCGTGTGCTCAAGTCTCTGGAGATGGACTTGAACCCATAACCTTCTGAGGTGGAAGTGCTACCACTGAGCCAAGGCTAACACATAGCTGAAGAACTCATGTGACTGTCGAGTCCTTAAAGTGTAATCTAAGCATTGCTGATGACATACAACATTCAACAGCTATCAGCAGCAGCCAAACTGCATTTCCCCGATTCAACTGAAACAGATTCAAGCCAGTGTGTTGGACAGTTATGCCATCAGGCTATTTTGTACTCCTGGCTATTTCTTTTTTTTAGTAAAAACGAGACGTAAGAAAATGAATTTCTACTGTCTTGTACTCAGTCTCTTTATAAAATGTTATCCTCAAGAAAAGTGAAGCCTACTTTATTCCATATGCAAGAATGATCATTCCAATGAGAATTCCGATAGTGCCATCCAAATACCAGACACCAGGATTATGATTGTAGACTTCTGCACTGATCAGTATAGAAAATCCCATGATGCCTCCAACTAAGGAGTTAAAACCTGCAAGACAAAAAGACAGAAATAGGACAATCAACTTCCACAGTTGGACAACTGCCAGATGGTAAATTGTTGCAAAATGAAATGTGTTTCAGAGATTGGCTCTCTGACCAATTGGTTCTAAATGAGTTTTAAATCAATTGCCAGGAGTTAATGCTGGATCTTCTATCCAGAACTAAATTAAGATGAGATGGAAGTGCACTGAAAGGTTACCTGTTAAAAGCAATTAATATTTTTAAAGAATGCATTTTAGAACACAAAGGAAAAATTGTGTCTGAAAAATAACAAATATAAATTTGACAATTTCTCTAGAGCCAAATAAAGATAGTTTAGTATAAAAAAAACTTCTGAAAGTAAGGTTGTGCAATTCTTGTAGAGGATTTGGGGGAGGAGCAGGACAACTAGATTGCTCTTCGAAAGAGCTGGCACAGACTCAATGGGCCAAATGGCCTCCTGCTGTACTGTTCTATGTTTCTAATGTTGTAAATCAACAATGAGATATAATTTAAATTATGCCCATCATTAACCAGTATAAAATGGTAATCAGTTAAATTGTATCCTGAGATGCAGTACATACTTTCCTTAAAATACCCATAACATATATGCAAAATTATAGTCTATAAATGTGGTTCTATTACAGAATAAATTTAGCAAATTCACATACCTCTCAAAGATTGCTAATATATTAATTTGTTTTTGACAAACTGATCCACATGAAGATGATGGTGGAAGGGAAGAAGTGAAAGGTGGGGAGAATCAAAGAATCATAAAAGGTTTAAGGCACAGAAAGAAGCCACTTGCCCATTGTGGCTGCGTCGGCCAAAATAAAAGAGCCGACTAGCCTAACCCCACTTTCCAACATTTAGTCTATAGCCCTGTAAGTTACGGCACTCCAGGTGCACATCCAGGCAACTTTTAAATGAGATGAGGTTTTCTGCCTCTACCACCCTTTAAGGCAGTGAGTTCCAGACTCCCACCACCCTCTGGGTGAAAAAGGTTTTCCTCATCTCCCCACTAATCCTACCAATCAATTTAAATCTATGCTCCCTTGTCACTGACCCCTTACGAAGGTAGATAGGCCCTTCCCATCCAGTCTAACCAGGCCCCTCACAATTTTATACATTTCAATTAAATCTCCCCTCAGACTCCACCGTTCCAAGGAGAAGAACCCCAGCCTAACCAATCTTTGCACATAGCTGCAATTTTCCAGTCCTGACAACATCCTCGTCAATCTCCTCTGTACCCTCTCCAGTGCAATTACATCCTTTCTGTAATGAGGTGACCAGAACTGCACACAGTACTCAAGTTGTGGCCTAACTAATGTTTTATATAATTCCAGCATAACATCCTTATGTTCTATGCCTTGGCTAATAAAGGAAATGATTCCATATACCTTCTTAACCACCTTATCGACCTGTCCTGCTACCTTCAGGCATCTGTGGACGTACACTCCAATGTCCCTCACTTCTTCTACACCTCTCAGTATTCACCCATTTATTGTATATTCCTTAGAGTTGTTTGACCTCCCCAAATGTATCACCTCACACATCTCTGGGTTAAATTCCTTTTGCCACTTTTCTGCCCACCTGACCAGTCCATTGATATCTTCCTGCAGACTACAGCTATCCTCCTCGCTATCAACCACACGGCCAATTTTTGTGTCGCCTGTAAACATCTGATCATTTCCCCTGTATATACGTCCAAATCATTAACATGTACCACAACAAGTAGGGGACCTAGTACTGAGTCCTACGAAACACCATTATCAAAGATTTTATAGCAGAGCACTTAGAGAACAGTGGTAGAATCGAGCAGTCAACATGGATTTACGAAAGGGAAATCATGCTTGACAAATCTACTAGAATTCTTCGAAGGTGTAACTAGTAGAGTTGATGAGGGGGAGCCAGTGGATGTGGTTTATTTGGACTTTCAGAAGGCTTTCGACAAAGTCCCACATAAGAAATTAGCGTGTAAAATTAAAGCGCATGGGATTGGGATAGTGTTTTGTGATGGATAGAAAATTGGTTTGCAGACAGGAGACAAAGAGTAGGGATAAATGGGTCTTTTTCCGAAGGCAGGCAGTGACTAGTGGGGGACCGCAGGGATCGGTGCTAGGACCCCAGCTATTCACAATATATATTAATGATTTAGATGAGGAAACTAAATGTAATATCTCCAAATTTGCAGGTGACACAAAAGTGGGTGGGAGGGTGTCTTGTGAGGAGGATGCAGAGAGGCTTCAGGATGATTTGGACAAGTTGAGTGAGTGGGCTAATGCATGGCAGATGCAGTATAATGTGGATAAATGTGAGATTATCCACTTTGGTAGCAAAAACAGGAAGGCAGATTATTATCTGAACAGTTATAAACTGAGAGAGGGGAATATGCAGCGAAACCTGGGTGTTCTCGTACACCAGTCGCTGAAGGTAAGCATGCAGGTCCAACAGGCAGTAAAAAAGGCAAGTGGTATGTTGGCCTTCATAGTGAAAGGATTCGAGTACAGGAGCAAGGATGTCTTGCTGCAATTATACAGGGCATTGGTGAGGCCACACTTGGAATATTGTGTGCAGTTTTATCTGAGGATGTTCTTGCTATAGAGGGAGTGCAGCGAAGATTTACCAGACTGATTCTTGGGATGGCGGGGCTGACGTATGAGAAGAGATTGAGTCGGTTAGGATTATATTCGCTGGAGTTCAGAAGAGTGAGGGGGGATCTCATAGAAACCTATAAAATTCTAACAGAACTTGACAGAGTTGGATGATCAGCCATGATCATAATGAATAGCGGAGCAGGCTCGAAGGGCCGAATGGCCTACTCCTGCTCCTATTTTCTATGTTACCACTGGAAACGGCCTTCCAGTCGCAAAAATACCCGTCAATTACCCTTTGTTTCCTACCACTGAGCCAATTTTGTATCCAGCTTGCTACATTCCTCTGGATCTCATGGGCTTTTATTTTTTTTTTAATTAGTCTGCCATGTGGAACATTGTCAAAAGCCTTGCTAAAATCCATGTAGACCACATGAACTGCACTACCCTCATTAATTCTCCTTGCTACTTCCTCAAAAAATTCCATCAAGTTAATCAGCTACGAGTTCTGATGAAAGGTCACAGACCTGAAATGTTAACGCTGCTTCTTTCTCCACAGATGCTGCCAGACCTGCTGAGATTTCCAGCACTTTTTGTTTTTAGTCAGATACAACCTTCCTTGAACAAATCCATGCTAATTATCCTTGATCAGTCCATGCCTTTCTAAGTGACAGTTTATCCTGTCTCTCAGAATTGATTCCAATAATTTGCCCAGTACCTCGAAGTTAGACTGACAGGCCTGTAATTATTTGGTCTATCCCTCGCTGCCTTTTTAAACAAAGGTACAAAGTTAGCAGACCTCCAATCCACCGGCACCACACCTGCATCCAGTGAAGATTGGAAAATGATGGTCAGACCTTCCACTACTTCCTCCCTGGCATCTTTTAACAGCCTGGGGTACATTTAATCTGGCTCTGGTGATTTATCCACTTTCAAGGATACAATTCCTCTTAATAGTTCCTGTCTTCCTATGTTTATCACATCCAATACTTCACACTGTACAGATGATGTGTTAGATTAGTTAAGAGAATGAAAAACACATGCTCTACTGGAGCCTTTTTTTTAGACTAACTAATAAACCTCAGAGATAGAGAACAGGAATCTAGAGTTTCCACACAACGAGCGGAATCTTACTGCTTTAGTTTTTAAATGTAGGACAGCACCATTTCCACGTCCTGACCCCGATGATTTCTGAGTTCCAACTGCCTACGTGATCTTCCTAGAGGTGGTCAATTAAGAATGGTGGGCAGTCTGAGCAGGCGGGAGGACCAATGGTAGCCCTGAGGCTCTGGATGGCCGGCAGTCCCACCGGAAGAGGTGGATGGTGCTGCTGTAGGTTAGGGACCCTGAGGGCGACTCAAAATGGAGGCACTCTCTGAAGACTTATGAGTATGTAAAAAAAAAAGCACTGTGGCCACAGTTGCCAGTTGTGGAGGAGATGATGGCTTGTGACTGCAACTGCAGCCCTCCAGCAGCCGCAGTTCTGGGGTGAGGGAATTAAAGGAGGCCTTGCTGGCCCCTGGCCTGCTGCCGGAAGGCTGCCAGCCTCAGCAGAGGGCCAGTCCACCACTGGGCAGGTAGCCGTTCTGAATCCACCTCCAGCAAGAGTGCTTGGAGACAGCAGCAGCGGCAACTGATAACCTAGACCTGGGAAGAGTGGACCTGATTGGAGGGAGCAGCAGCGGTGGCTAAATCAAAGCGGGGAAGAGTGTGTACCTTCCACAGTGAATTCCAAAAAAAGCAAGGAGTTTTTTTTAAAATTCATTCATGGGATGTGGGCATCACTGGCCAGGCCAGCATTTATTGCCCATCCCTATTTGCCCTTGAGAAGGTGGTGGTGAGCTGCCTTCTTGAACCGCTGCAGTCCATTAGGGGTAGGTATACCCACAGTGCTGTTAGGAAGGGAGTTCCAGAATTTTGACCCAGCAACAGTGAAGGAACGGCGATATAGTTCCAAGTTAGGATGGTGTGTGACTTGGAGGGGAACTTGCAGGTGGTGATGTTCCCATGCATTTGCTGCCCTTGTCCTTCTAGTTGGTAGAAGTCACAGGTTTTGAAGGTGCTGTCTAAGGAGCCTTGGTGTGTTGCTGCAGTGCATCTTGTAGATGGTACACACTGCTGCCACTGTACGTCGGTGCTGGAGGGAGTGAATATTTGTAGATGGGGTGCCAATTAAGCGGGCTGCTTTATCCTGGATGGTGTCGAACTTCTCGTGTTGTTGGAGCTGCACCCATCCAGGCAAGTGGACAGTATTCCATCACACTCCTGACTTGTGCCTTGTAGATGGTGGACAGGCTTTGGGGAGTCAGGAGATGAGCTACTCGCCTCAGGATTCCTAGCCTCTGACCTGCTCTTGTAGCCACGGTATTTATATGGCTACTCCAGTTCAGTTTCTGGTCAATGGTAGCCCCTAGGATGTTGATAGTGGGGGATTCAGCGATGGTAATGCCATTGAATATCAAGGGGAGATGGCTAGATTCTCTCTTGTTGGAGATGGTCATTGCCTGGCACTTGTGTGGCACAAATGTTACTTGCCACTTATCAGCCCGAGCCTGGATATTGTCCAGGTCTTGCTGCATTTCTACACGGACTGCTTCAGTATCTGAGGAGTCACAAATGGTGCTGAACATTGTGCAATCATCAGCAAACATCCCCACTTCTGACCTTATGATTGAAGGAAGGTCATTGATGAAGCAGCTGAAGATGGTTGGGCCTAGGTCACTACCCTGAGGAACTCCTGCAGTGATGTCCTGGAGCTCAGATGATTGACCTCCAACAACCACAGCCATCTTCCTTTGCGCTAGGTATGACTCCAGCCAGCGGAGGGTTTTCCCCCTGATTCCCATTGACCCCGGTTTTGCTAGGGCTCCTTGATGTCAAGGGCAGTCACTCTCACCTCACCTCTTGATTTCAGCTCTTTTGTCCATGTTTGAACCAAGGCTGTAATGAGGTCAGGAGCTGAGTGGCCCTGACGGAACCCAAACTGAGCGTCACTGAGCAAGTTATTGCTAAGCAAGTGCCGCTTCATGGCACTGACAATGACACTTTCCATCACTTTACTGATGATTGAGAGTAGGCTGATGGGGCGATAATTGGCTGGGTTGGACTTGGCCTGCTTTTGGTGTACAGGACATACCTGGGCAATTTTCCACATTGCAGGGTAGATGCCAGTGTTGTAGCTATACTGAAACAGCTTGACTAGGGGCATGACAAGTTCTGGAGCACAGGTCTTCAGTACTATTGCTGGAATATTGTCAGGGTCCATAGCTTTTGCAGTATCCAGTGCCTTCAGTCGTTTCTTGATATCACGTGGAGTGAATTGAATTGGCTGAAGTCTGGCATCCGTGATGCTGGGGACTTCAGGAGGAGGTCAAGATGGATCATCAACTCAGCACTTCTGGCTGAAGATTGTTGCAAATGCTTCAGCCTTATCTTTCGCACTGATGTGCTGGGCACCCCCATCATTGAGGATGGGGATATTTGTGGAGCCACCTCCTCCAGTTAGTTGTTTAATTGTCCACCACCATTCAGTCAGATTTTCAGGAGCTAGGGAAAAAATTAATAAGTAGGACCTCGAAGGTTGTAATCTCTGGATTACTCCCAGTGCCTTGCGCAAGTGAGAGTAGAAATAGGAAGATAAGGAGGATCAATGCATAGCTTGAGGCAGGGTGCAGGAGGGAGGGCTTCAGATTCTTGGGACACTGGGACCAGTTCTGGGGCAGAAGGCACCTATTCAATAGGGACATGTTGCATCTCAACAGGACTGGGACCAATGTCCTCACAAGGAGGTTCACTGGTGTGTTTGGGGAGGGTTTAAACTAAATTGGCAGCGAGGTGGGCACCAGCGTATATAAGTAGAAAAGAAGAATTAAGGTCCATAAAGGAGTAAAAGTGTTCGATAGTACTAGAGAAGGAAGTAGTACAATATTAGCTAGGAGCTGATTAAGAAGATCTACGAGGAAAATAGGGACAAGTTTAGAATGCATGTACGTAAATGCACTAAGTGTGGTGAATCAGGTTGGTGAGCTACAAGCACAAATAGCCGTGTGGGAATATGATATAGTAGCAATAATGGAAAAGTGGCTTAAAAATGTTGAGGACAGTGTGCTTAATATTCAGGGAAACAAAGTGTTCAGAACAGATAGTGAAGGAGAAAAGGGAGGTGGCATAGCAGTAATGATTAGGGAAGACATTGTAGCATTGGAGAGGATGTCCTTGAGGGGGCAAGGACAGAATCCATTTGGTTAAAGTTGAGAAGCAAAAAGGGGATGATCACGCTACTGGGGGGCATTCTATAGACCTCCAAATAGTGAGAGATAGAGGAGCAAATCTCCAGGGAAATCATAGAGATGTGCAAGAATTATAGAGTGGTGATATTAATTACCCAAATATCAATTGGGATAATATTAGATTAAATAGTAAGGAGGGGGAAGAATTTCTGAAATATATTCAGGAGAACTTCTTTCACCATTATGTTCTTGGTCCATTTAGGAAGGAGGCATTGCTGGATTTGGTGCTGGGGAATGAGGTGGGTTAAGTGGTCGAAATGTCTGTGGGGGAACATTTGAGTAAGAGTAATCATTGTATCATAAGGTTTAGATTAGTAATGGAGAAGAGCAAGGAACAATCTGAAGAGAGCTAACTTCAATGGGATGAGATGGGATCTAGCCAAGATAAAATGGAACCAAAAACTGACAGGATAAATGGTAATGGAACACTGGGTGATCTTTAAGAAGGAGGTGTTTCAGGTACAGACTGAGTACATTCCAACAAGGGTGAAAGGTAAGGGAAGCAAAGCCAGGGCTCTTTGAATGACGAGGGAAATACAGAATATGATGAAACAAAAACTAAGGATGTGTGATCCATGCCAGGTGAATTCTTCAAGCAAGAACCAGGCCAAATACAATAAATTGAGAGGGGAAATGAAGTGGAAAGTAAGACTGGAAAAGAGAGTATTTGAGAATAGAATGACAGTGAACATAAAAAGAAACCCTAAAATCTTCTACTAGCATGTAAGCAGTAAGCAGGTAATAAAAGAGGACTGGAGAGTGGCAAATGTGACACCTTTATTCAAGAGAAGGTGTAAGGACATTCTTGTTAAACTGACCAGCCTGTCGTTACTATCAGTGGTGGGGAAGGTTTTAGAAACAATGATCAGGAAAAAAAATCAAGGCACTTGAAGAGGTTTGAGTTAATTGAGGAGAGCCAGCATGGATTTGTAAAAGGCAGATCCTGCTTAACTAATCTAATTGAATTTTTTGATGAAGTAACATAGAAGGTTGGTGAAGGGAAAGCAATGGATGTGATAGGAGGGTCAGTGTCAGCTTGGATAAAAAATTGGCTTAAGGACAGAAGACAGTGACTCACGGTAAATGGTTGTTTTTCAGAATGGAGGATGGTAGACAGTGGTGCTCCCCAGAGGTCAGTGCTGGGCCCACTACTTTTTTTTGAATATATATAAAAATGACTTGGATATTCGAATACAGAGTAAAATTTTCAAAATCTATCAATGATACCAAACTTGAAGTTGTGGCAAACAGTGAGGATTATACAAATCGACTGCAACAGGACATAGATAGGCTAGCAGAATGGGCAGACATGTGACAGATGGAATTTAATACAAAAAAGTGTGAGATGATGCATTTTGGCAGAAGGGATAGGGAAAGGCATTTTAGACTTAATGACACAGTTCTAAAGAGTGTGCAGGGACAGAGGAACCTTGGGGTCCATTTTCACATATCCTTGAAGATGGCAGGACATATGAGAGAGTAGTTAGCAAAGCATATGGGATCTTGGGATTCATAAATAGAACTATTGAGTACAAGAAGGTGGTAAGTTAGGCTGAACCTTTATAATGCTCTGGTTAGGTCACAACTAGAGTATTGTGTCCAGTTCTAGTCACCACACTTTAGGAAGGATGCGAGAAGGACGCAGAGGAGATTTACCAGAATGGCTCCATGGATAAGGGATTTTAGCTACAAGGTTCGTTTGGAGAAGCTGGGGTTGTTCTCCTTGGAGCAACAGAAATTGAGGGGAGATTTGATAGAGGTGTCCAAGATTATGATAGGTTTAGATAAGGTAGACAAGTACTAGGGGGGCACAGATTTCAGATTTTGTGCAAGAGATGCAGAGGCAGGGGGGATACAAGGAAGAACTTTTATATGCAGCGAATGGTAATGACCTGGAACTTGAGAGTGGTGGAAGCGGAGTCGATTAACGATTTCAAAAAGAAATAGGAAATAAACATGCAGGGCTATGGGGATAGAGCAGGGGAATGGCACTGACTGGATTGCTCCACAGAGAGCCACCATGGATTTGATGTGTTGAATGGCCCACTTCTGTGCTTTAATGACTCGACGACTCTATGTCAGATACCCGATGTACAACTTTCACAAATTCCCTCCCTCCTGCCTCCAATGCTGCCTTCGTGTGGCTGATAAGATTCCGCCCAGCTTTCCTCCCTAACAGATATGAAATTACTGACGTTTAGAAAGAGCAGCCTTTCTAGAAACCAGAACAACTTCATAACTCTTAAAAGTTTCCTCATTCTAAACATGCACACATTTTGCCACTACACATCCTGGAGCACTCTTCTCCCAGGCAGGCCTTCACCCATCTTGTACCCTGCAATCTAGCCCATCACATACTGCTGCCATCCCCTCCTATCACAGCTCCCCGACTACCCAACCTCATCTCCTCAGATTTAGGCTGTCATCAGTTTGTCTACCACTTTCAAAACAGGTATTATCTTTTCTATCCTTAAAAAAAATGCCTCAGCCCTTCTATTCTTTCCAACGAGGGAAGGCAGTGTTGTCGTGGTAATGTCACTGAACTAGTTATCCAGAGGCCCGGGCTAATGTCCTGGGAACATAGGTTCAATTCCCACCATGGCAGCTGGTGGAATTTAAATTCAAATGAATAAATTAAATTGATTAATAAAAATCTGGAATTTAAAGCTGGTCTCAGTTTCATGGCACCATTACCATCGTCAATTGTAAAAACCCATCTGGTTCACTCATGTCCTTGAGGGAAGGAAATCTGCCGCCTTACCTGGTCTGGCCTACATGTGACTCCAGACGTACAGAAATGTGGTTAACTGTTAACGGCCCTCTGAAATGGCCTATCAGGCCACTCAGTTGTCAAGGCAATTAGGGAAGGGCAACAAATGCTTGGCTTTGCCACTGACGCCTACATCCCATGAAAAAATACAAAAAACTACTTCCAACCTTCCTTGTTAACAAGGTCTTGAAACATAGTTCATTGCCTCACAATTTCATTCCCATCTCTTTCACCAGCTTTGATTGAGACCCTTCAAATCTGCCATATCTTGTGCCCACAACACAGTAACTGTAGTGATCAGAATTAATAATGATATTGATATCATTGAGCATGCCACCCTTCTCCAACAGCCACCCTTCTCTACAGTCCACCTCGGTGCTGGGTGTTTTCTCCTGATTCTGTTCATTAATGTCATAACACCAAGATCACATTGCCTTCAACTGCTTCTCTTCATCTGTTTTCATGATAACCTCTATTGTATCCCAATGCTTTATCTTCCACTTCCTTTTAAGTTAAATGACACCCTACTCGTTTTTTCTTCCAATAGTCCAAATGTTTTTGGTACACTCAATCACCTCAAGGATGAACTTCTATAAATTATCCCACCTCTCAACTCAACTCAAAAACATCGTAGCCCACATCCTAACCTACATATCATCATATGCACCCTTAACCTTGTCCTCATCCAGCGCTACAAGCTCCAAGCACCACAGCACAGTGCCTTCAGAAATGTTGTATTGCAAATACCTTACAGCCTGCAAGAGTGCTGGTGTATCATCTTTTTGTCCCTTAATTTTTTATTCCCTGCTGCTAAGAATAATTCTACAACTAATGTTGCATAACCATGGCCCTGAGTTAAACGCTTGGTGGGTTTTGCAGCTGGATGGTGAAGTGAATGGGAAACTCATCTGTTGCTGTAGAAGCAACTTAGCTCCTGGGTCTCATTTAAATCCTGCCTGGCCACTACCTGCCTAAAACAGGCAGGGAGCAAAAGTTGCTCAGCCAAAGGCCGCCCACCAATACAAAGCAGGTCATAGAATGGGTCCTGGGGAATCACATGGAGGATGAGTTCAGGAAGAGGGTTGGGGGAAATGCAAAGGCAGGGGAGGACTAAACTTTCCTTGTGGTGCCTGGAAGGGAAAGTAGTACCTTTTTTGGCCTCTTTCCTGGTTAATCCTCTTCTGACCAATTCACCCTGGAAGGCCAGCCACAGTAGCTTAGGCAAGAGTGAAAATTGAAGTAGGTTCCCAATTACATTATCATGACCCAACATACCTATGTAAAGAAGAACCCTGATGACCTTGGGCAAGTGTCTTTGCTGCCTTGAGTACAACAGATTAAAACTGCATATTTAACCGATTCTGGCATGAATCTGCGTGATTTTGACTTCCCATCTACTGCGTTTCTGCCAAGTGGGCAGGGGTAACCGAAACCCCTCCCCCACCCGCCCCAGATCTCTTTTGAATACAATGATGTTAATCTTATGTAGTGGCAGACCTTGAGACTATTGTTTGTCTCCTTCAATAACCAATCCATCACTCATACAGAAAACAAAACACTTCTCTTTTCTATTTTATAATGTGCTGAATCACCAATAAGAACATAAGTATTAAGAGCTCGGGTAGGCCATTCAGCCCTTCAAACTTGCTCCGTTATTCAATACGATCGTATCTTATCATCTACCTCAACACTGCCTTCCCACACCATCCCCATATCCCTTAATTCCCTTGTATATTCTTTTTTTCTTTTGGGCCTCCTTATCTCGAGAGACAATGGATAAGCGCCTGGAGGTGGTCAGTGGTTTGTGAAGCAGCGCCTGGAGTGGCTATAAAGGCCAATTCTGGAGTGACAGGCTCTTCCACAGGTGCTGCAGAGAAATTTCTTTGTTGGGGCTGTTGCACAGTTGGCTCTCCCCTTGCGCCTCTGTCTTTTTTCCTGCCAACTACTAAGTCTCTTCGACTCGCCACAATTTAGCCCTGTCTTTATGGCTGCCCGCCAGCTCTGGCGAATGCTGGCAACTGACTCCCACGACTTGTGATCAATGTCACACGATTTCATGTCGCGTTTGCAGACGTCTTTATAACGGAGACATGGATGGCCGGTGGGTCTGATACCAGTGGCGAGCTCGCTGTACAATGTGTCTTTGGGGATCCTGCCATCTTCCATGCGGCTCACATGGCCAAGCCATCTCAAGCGCCGCTGACTCAGTAGTGTGTATAAGCTGGGGGTGTTGGCCGCTTCAAGGACTTCTGTGTTGGAGATATAGTCCTGCCACCTGATGCCAAGTATTCTCCGAAGGCAGCGAAGATGGAATGAATTGAGACGTCGCTCTTGGCTGGCATACGTTGTCCAGGCCTCGCTGCCGTAGAGCAAGGTACTGAGGACACAGGCCTGATACACTCGGACTTTTGTGTTCCGTGTCAGTGCGCCATTTTCCCACACTCTCTTGGCCAGTCTGGACATAGCAGTGGAAGCCTTACCCATGCGCTTGTTGATTTCTGCATCTAGAGACAGGTTACTGGTGATAGTTGAGCCTAGGTAGGTGAACTCTTGAACCACTTCCAGAGCGTGGTCGCCAATATTGATGGATGGAGCATTTCTGACATCCTGCCCCATGATGTTCGTTTTCTTGAGGCTGATGGTTAGGCCAAATTCATTGCAGGCAGACGCAAACCTGTCGATGAGACTCTGCAGGCATTCTTCAGTGTGAGATGTTAAAGCAGCATCGTCAGCAAAGAGGAGTTCTCTGATGAGGACTTTCCGTACTTTGGACTTCGCTCTTAGACGGGCAAGGTTGAACAACCTGCCCCCTGATCTTGTGTGGAGGAAAATTCCTTCTTCAGAGGATTTGAACGCATGTGAAAGCAGCAGGGAGAAGAAAATCCCAAAAAGTGTGGGTGCGAGAACACAGCCCTGTTTCACACCACTCAGGATAGGAAAGGGCTCTGATGAGGAGCCACCATGTTGAATTGTGCCTTTCATATTGTCATGGAATGAGGTGATGATACTTAGTAGCTTTGGTGGACATCCGATCTTTTCTAGTAGTCTGAAGAGACCACGTCTGCTGACGAGGTCAAAGGCTTTGGTGAGATCAATGAAAGCAATGTAGAGGGGCATCTGTTGTTCACGGCATTTCTCCTGTATCTGACGAAGGGAGAACAGCATGTCAATAGTCGATCTCTCTGCACGAAAGCCACACTGTGCCTCAGGGTAGACGCGCTCGGCCAGCTTCTGGAGCCTGTTCAGAGCGACTCGAGCAAAGACTTTCCCCACTATGCTGAGCAGGGAGATTCCACGGTAGTTGTTGCAGTCACCGCGGTCACCTTTGTTTTTATAGAGGGTGATGATGTTGGCATCGCGCATGTCCTGGGGTACTGCTCCCTCGTCCCAGCACAGGCATAGCAGTTCATGTAGTGCTGAGAGTATAGCAGGCTTGGCACTCTTGATTATTTCAGGGGTAATGCTGTCCTTCCCAGGGGCTTTTCCGCTGGCTAGGGAATCAATGGCATCACTGAGTTCCGATTTGGTTGGCTGTATGTCCAGCTCATCCATGACTGGTAGAGGCTGGGCTGCATTGAGGGCAGTCTCAGTGACAGCATTCTCCCTGGAGTACAGTTCTAGGTAGTGCTCAACCCAGCGGTCCATCTGTTTGCGTTGGTCAGTGATTATGTCCCCCGATTTAGATTTGAGGGGGGTGATCTTCTTGATGGTTGGCCCAAGAGCTCTCTTCATGCCATCATACATTCCTCTGATGTTTCCGGTGTCTGAGGCCAGCTGAATATGACTGCATAGGTGTTGCCAGTAGTCGTTTGCGCAATGCCTAGCTGTTCTTTGTGCAGTACTTCTGGCTGCTTTAAGTGCTGCGGATGTTAAATCGCTGGGGGCTTTCTTGTAGTTCAAAAGTGCAATGCGCTTAGCGGCTATGACAGGTTCCAGCTCTTCATTATGAGATTGAAACCAGTCTGCATTTCTCTTCGCACTTTTGCCGTAGGTGGTCAAAGCTGACTCATAGATGGCGTCTCTGATGTGGGCCCACTTGGTCTCAGCATCCCCTGTGGGAGTGTTTTGAAGGGCTGTTACAAGTGAATTTAGAAATTTTTGTAACAGCTGTGGGTGAGAAATTCTGCTCGTGTTGATGCGCGGGTGGCCCTTCTGCTTGGAATGATGCAACTTCTTTGGTCTGAGTCTAACCTTGCTGCACACCAGGGAGTGGTCGGTGTCGCAGTCCGCACTGTGGAAGCTGCGTGTGATTTGAACACTGTTTAAGGCGGCTCGCCTTGTGACAATGAGGTCTAGCTGGTGCCAACGACGTGATCTTGGGTGCCTCCATGAAACCTGGTGACAGGGTTTAGTGTGAAAGAACGAGTTGGTGATGCAGAGGTTATGATAGGTACACAACTCAAGCAGTCTCTGCCCGTTCTCATTCATCCTTCCAACGCCATAGCGCCCAAGGCAGGAGGGCCATGAGTCATGGTCGGCCCCAACCCTGGCATTAAAGTCCCCCAGCAGGAATAGGTGTTCGGTGTTGGGGATGCTGCTAATGATGTTATGGAGTTGTTCATAGAACTGGTCTTTAGCTTCAGGTGCGGAACAGAGTGTTGGAGCATAGATGCTGAGTAGGTGTACTGGACCAGAGGTGGTGAGCAGTCGGATGGACAGTATGCGTTCCGAGCCATTTGAGGGAGGCTCTATCATGCTGAGCAAGGAGTTTCTGATGGCGAAGCCCACTCCATGCTGTCTTGGTTCTTCAGGATCCCTGCCCTGCCAGAAGAAGGTGTAGTCTTGCTCTGCTAGAGAGCCACTCGCGGGGAGGCGAGTCTCCTGAAGTGCTGCAATGTCCACATTGAGTCTACTGAGCTCGCTGTTAATGATGGCGGTCTTCCGAGAATCGTTGATTTGTGTAAGGTCTTCCGACAGGCCAGGACACATAGTTCTGACGTTCCAGCTTGCAAAGCGAAGGGCTGGTACCTTCTTTCCTTTTTTCATGTTGTTTGGTGCGGTGTATCAGTCCACCTTTCGGGCAATGACCCTGAGCTCCAAGCACCCATTGAAGCAGGCAGACTGTGGCGGGACAGAACCTTATTGACCGGGGGCTGCCCGGTTTGAGGCGGGCGGTAGCTGTCCAGTGAGGTGCAATGACCTCCCCCACCGACAAAGGCAACCCGTGGCGCCCAGTTTCTACGCCAATTTATCTGGACTTATAACCCGTAACTGCTGCCTTCCGTGTTGTTTCAGTCGCTGTGAGGCAACTATGGAGTGACCTCTCCATGGCGCATGCCTGGGCAAATTTATGGAGGTTGAGAGTTGCCCAGTCGTCAAAACCCCCCTCTCGGCCTTTCTGGTGGGGTCCAAAGGAGTGCAGGACACGACGTTTGGCACCAGTATGGCTGCAGGAACTGCCGGAAACATGCCAAAGGTGACACATGACCGCCTACGGGGTTCCGCTCCGGATTTTCTGTTAGGGTTTACTCCCTTAGCCTTGGTCTCTCCCGAGACGCCCACAAGGCAGTGGGGTTGTTGGGGCCCCTACACAGGTGTAGGATGGTGCCGGTGGGAGGAGGGGATGCAAGGGGGAGGGGTAGAGGGAGGGGGTGGGGGGGGTGCAGGGGAAGGGGGTGCGGGGTGAAGATGGTGCGAGGGGGGGGGCGGGCTGGGACGGGGTTGTGAGGGGGTGAGCTGAGAGGGTGGAGCAGGGAAGGGGACGGGGGTGGGGGGGTGGAAGGGGGGTAAAGGGGGGGGGGGAGGGGGGGTGGAATCTGGTGCAGGTAATAAGCCATTTCCTCAGTGCCCACCATCGACGTCCGGAAAGCTCATCCACGTCCTTCGGGAGGTGAAGCATCATTTGGCAGACTTAGAGGTGATTACATTTGCTAAGGGTTTTTTTTTTGCAGTGGTTTAAATAAAGGCATGCAGCATTGCCGACAGTGCACTGCAGATGCTCTCCGAGCCATCTCCCGCGGGCGCTTTGAAGTTGCGGCCGGGGGGGCCGTTCGTGGATGTTTTGGGTGTTCGGGGCACCTTTTCACAGGACTTCTCTCGGGTCCCGCAGCTCCTTCTTCACCTCAATGGACTTACCGCATGCCGTGGCTGCAGACACTCTGGACTGTGAAGACAGCAGGATCGGAGATTAAAGTATCGGCAGCTGTGCTCGTCAGTTTCATCCGGATCAATTTCATTGAGAAAACAAAGAGCAGGTGTGGCTGGGGGAGGGCAGTGGGCCCAGGTAACATACACTAAACTAACTGTTAACTTTTAGATAGGGCTAAAATGAACTGATTTAAAGAGCCAGGGGAATTTAGACAGTTTAAGAGGGCAGATTGGGGGAGAAAACGTTAGGGATGGGAGCAGATGGCCATGGATAGAGTTGAACAGCAAGGAAGCTTCCTAGGGAGCTTCCAGCCCAGGAGCCATCTACTCAACAACAAAGTGTTCATAGCCTCTGGGGTGGAGAATTCAAAAGATCCACAGCCCTTTGAGTGAAGAAATTTCTCCTCATCTCAGTCCTAAATAACCAACACTTTATTCTGAGATTGTGACTCCTAGTTCTAGACTACCAGCCAGGGCAAACAACCCCCCAGCATCTACCCATTCAAGCCCCTTAAGAATTTTGATAAGGTTGCCTCTAATTTGTCTAAATTCTAGGGAATACAGGCCTAGTCTAGTCAATCCTCATTGACCAATCCCCTCATCCCACACATCAGTCTGGTTGCACTCCCTCTAGGGCAAGTATATCCTTCCTTAGATAAGGAGAACAAAACTGTACGCAGTACTCCAGATGTGGTCTCACCGAGGCCCTATACAATTGCAGTAAGACTTCCTCACTCTTACACACCAATCCCTTTATAATAAAGACTAACATACCATTTACCTTCCTAATTGCTTGCTGTACCTACACATTCGCTTTCTGTGATTCATGTACAATGACACCAAGTTCGCTCTGAATACCAATATTTCCCAGTCTCTCCGCATTTAAACATATTCTGCTTTTCTAGTTTTCATTCCAAAGTGGATAGTTCCACAATTCCCCACATTATATTCCAGCTGTCATGTTCTTGCCCACTCACCTAATTTGTCTATATCCCTCTGCAGCCTCTTTGCCTCCTCCTCAAAGATTTATTTCCCATCTAATTTTGTATTGTCAGCAAACTTGAATACATTGTGTTACAATCATCTGGTTCATAGTTTGTATTAATTTTCTAGAGGTAACTTATAATTTGGGAATTGAATTTTTTTTTTTAACGGAAGACAAATGAAAACACCCAGTTTGAGAAGCTGGCAAACAAGCCTAGGGTGGTTACATATCAACAGGTGGCCCAAGCTTTATTTAGTAAGGTCAGATTGGGAAGTGTAAAGACCCTGCACAATGGGAACCTCTCTGAACTTGTTGATGGAGATATCAGTCAGGGGTTTAAATTATTCATATGAATTCCCAGAACAAAGATTTGGAGTTGTAAATAATTAGCTCAAATTGCTATCTGGGATATCCCATATGTACCCCATTGCTAAGGAAACAGATGATGCAGGGATGCCTGCTGTTTTTTTCATCTGTGTGCTTGCTGACACAGTCAATCAATTGGCTTTTGGAAAGCTGTTGACTTCAGACAGCAGTTAGCTTTTGGAAGTCAGCTGGACTCAGGAGCAAAGAGGCTATTGGGAACCATGGGTGTTTCTGTTTTTCAGTAAGGCCCATGCTCCAGCTGGGTAGTCTAGATTCAGGAGGTGATCTCATACCTTAGAAGACAGCTGAGAAATTAAGGAAATAAAAATTAATTCCGAAGAGCTGTGGTACACTTTGAATTGGTCCCAGGAGAAATGAACAAACCAAGATCCTGCAAAGTGTGGGGGAGTGTTCTGTTGAGATTTAGAGTTTGAAGCAAATGTCTTTATGTTCTGTTAAGATTTTACTTTTAAAATATAAGTGTTTCCAAATTGTAGTGTTGTTAGTAGTGCTTTGCTTTGTTTAACTCTTGTACAGCAAAGGTTTTGTTTAAAACATGACATCTTGTGATGCAATTCTTTCTGTAATAACTGGGAATTCAATTTTCTCTTTTTAAAAGTTAACGGTCCCCAACGCAATCATAACAAACTGCACTCAGTCCCCTCACCTAAGTCACTGATATAAATTGTAAATAGCTGAGGCTCAAGCACTGATCCATGCAGTACCCCACAAGTTACAGCCTGCCTACCTGAAAAAGACCTGTCTATTCATCTTTGCTTTCTGTCCATTAACCAATCCTCAATCCATGTTAATATATTACCCCCAATCTGATGAGCCCTAATTTTTTTTTAATACTTCCTCTGTGTGGCAGTTTATTGAATGCATTTTGAAAATCTATATACACTACATCCATTGGTTCCCCTTATCTACCGTGCTGGTTACAACCTCAAAGAACTTTTAACAGAATTGTCAAACATGGTTTCCTTTTCATAAATCCATGTTATTTCTGCCTAATCACCGTCATTACCCCTCCGAAACTGACCGCAACTTCTGGCTATTGGGCATACACAGATTAGCGCGCATATCCTGGAGTTGTGATCTGTCACTCAGCATTCTGAAACAGGCTGCACTATGGCGGCTCCCAGTGCCAGCAATCACTGAAATCAGCGAGAACGTCAACTTTCCCACCCCCCACATCACTGTTCGAAACCCCTCGTTCAATCAGGTGTCATTGGGTTTTTAGCAGCGATGTGATTAATAAAATTTGATGAACAACAAAACTGGCCCTGAAAAAATAATTTTATAATCATGGAATGCTGTTAAATGTTAATTGGTCGATTTGAGTTACATTTTTTTCATAATTATTGTTATTAAAAATGTTTTTTCAGAATATTTTAGCTTCTACTTGCACCCCATGTGTGTGTCCCAATCTTTAATTTGATCTACGTAAAAAAAATTTTAAATGCTTTTATTTTTACTGCTTATAGTTTTCAGTTTTGGAGGGGGGGTGGCGGGGTTGTCTATGAAAATCCTTTACTGTGAATGGTAGTTTGGACAGCTTGATGAGATCACTCCAGCTCCATGCTGTGAATGCCCCAGTAAAGAATGCTGCAATCAGTTGTAGTATCACTGCACACTGATAGAGATTAAATTTTCGTCAGAGAATGCCAGATCTCTCAGCGAGACCTACCTTGTGGTCAGCGGTGAACGTCCTTACTTAGTCACACTGCAAAATCCAGGCCCTGCATTGACCAAGCTCCAGCCACTGGCATAGCACTTCGTAGAAGCATTAGTATAGGCAAAAACCACTGCTATCATGCACCAAGGCATGAAAAAAATGGCAAGGTGGCTAGGGGGTGCAACAGAATAAGTTGGCACTTCATTTGCATTGTGTCCTGTAACAGTTTTTGTACGTTGGAATTTGAAGTGAAATTAATAGTCTTATTGGCAATTGGGTGGTACATGTTGTTTGTGTTGTGGGTAAGACAGTTGACAGGATTGTTAATATAGGGGGTGGGGACAGGGTTTCATCAACTGATAGATTCATTAATTAGATGTTAGTGGGCATTTCTGGCAGCAGGCAAAAGTTCATCCCTAGCAACCTCCTCAGCATCCTCCATGCAGTAGTCGTCTTCCCCTTCAAAAGCCTGAATGCCCTCCTCCCCTAAAACTCCATGTGTAGTTCTCATTGCATGGCCTAATTGTTGTCTGGAGCAAACCAAATGATGCATGACACAGGCTGGACTATGCAATAGAATGCCACAAGACGTTTAAGGCCAGAAACCTTAAGATTCCTCTAGTCTGCTGATGCTTCTTTTTATAGAAGCATGGATCTCATCGAATTTGGAGGTCACATAAGTTGCATATGCCAATCTACAGTAAATAACTTTTGTTTCCAAAAAGTCAAACTTGTACTCTGAGAACTCTGTTATCCTTCAATTCTGGTTTCTTGCACATCCCTGACATCCTTCGCCGTACCAATATTGGCAGCTGTACTTTTAGCTGCCTAGACTAAGCTCTAGATTCCCTCCTTAAACCGCTCCACATCTCCAATAGTCTCTCCTCCTTTAATACACTCTAGAGCCTGCCTCTGACCAAGCTACTGGTCATATATGCCAAAGTTTCCTTCTTTGGCTCAGTATCCAACTTGCATCTGATTAATCTTCTGTGAAGTGCTTTCGGACATTTCCTACATTAAGGGCTCTATATAAATGCAAGCTGCTATCACATACTGTTTAAAAATGATAATACAGGATTTCTGGATCGTGTTTGCAAATGTTTTAGCCCTTGCTTGAATCGCATTTATGCAACAAATTACATGAAAAAAGGAAAAATATAAAAGCATATAGGGTAAGGGTAGGAAAATGGGAATAAACTAGAAGAGCTACTGAGCCACTGGCACAAGTGAGATGAGCCAAATGTTATACTGTGCTATAATGTTTATGATTGCATGGCCCATATATTTTCAGTCATGATGTTTATGACCTAAACTGTATTATTCCAATGCATCATGTCTTACTGCTCCCTATGGAACTTCATGCATGTTTTGTGATAAAACATTTTAATTGACGATATATCAGATTACATCTGCAGAGTGTTAATACTCACCATCAGTTATCAGGGCTTTGCTTGTGAGGACTCTACCAAGCATAAACTTAACCACAGCCAAAATACAGCACAGTATTCCACTAATGATGGAAACACTAAAAAGGAAATCATCCTAAAAAAGAAACAGAATGTGTGTTTTAGTGCAATTTTTAATTGTGCTAACATATAGCTTGTTTACATTCAGACCTCTTACTAGAATGTCACTGAGAATTCAGAGGCATTAGTTTCTGCCAACAAAACAAACTGTCCCATTTATATTGTGCAGCAGTGTCAGTAACCAAAGGGAAAAATGTAAACATTGTGACAGCAATGAAATATGCCACTATCAATCCAATGTATTTTTCTTTCAGCTGTCATTGTTTAAGCACTTTGAAACTGAGAAAAAATATGTGGAAAATATATTTTTAAGACCTACACATAGTCAAGAAGTAAAACACATGCCAATTATTTTTTAGAAACAAAATATTTCTGATTTTAACATGGCAAGAATCAAAGAACAATCTAAGGTAGGATTTGATAAACTGAGAATGAGGACAGTGAGGAGAGTGTCATGGGCACTTGAAGTATGCAAAATCACCATTGTGAGGCTTCCCAAATCTTTTTCTGAGCTTTGCACAATCCCAAGCAAGTAGAAATAATACCTATCTAAATGGGCATCCAAGATTGCCAAGAGATGAGCAGTGCTCATCAAGGACTACCAAAAAACATCTTTTTGCTGTGTTCACAGAATCATAGATTTATAGTATAATAATAAATAATATAAAAACAAGAAATGCTGGAACCACACAGCAGGTCTGGCAGCATCTGTGAAAAGAAGCAGAGTTAACGTTTCGGGTCAGTGACCCTTCTTCGGAACTGACAAATATTAGAAAAGTCACAGGTTATAAGCAAGTGAGGTGGGGGTGGGGCAAAATAACAAAGGAGAATTGGACAAGGCCACATAGCTGACCAAAAGGTCATGGAGCAAAGGCAAACAATATGTTAATGGTGTGTTGAAAGACAAAGCATTAGTACAGATTAGGTGTTAACGAACTGAATATTGAACAGCAACAAGTGCAAACATGAAAAAAACAGTGGGTAAGCAAACTGAACAAACTAAGATGATATGAAATAAATGCAAAAAAAAGATTGTAAAAAATGTAAAAAAGAAAAAAGAAAAAAAAACTAAAAATGAAAGTAAAATAGGGGGCTGTCATGCTCTGAAATTATTGAACTCAATGTTCAGTCCGGCAGGCTGTAGTGTGCCTAATCGGTAGATGAGATGCTGTTCCTCAAGCTTGCGTTGATGTTCACTGGAACACTGCAGCAATCCCAGGACAGAGATGTGAGCATGAGAGCAGGGGGGAGTGTTGAAATGGCAAGCAACCGGAAGTTCAGGGTCCTGCTTGCAGACTGAGCGGAGATGTTTCGCAAAGCGGTCACCCAGTCTCCTCTACATTGGGGAGACCACATTGTGAGCAGCGAATACAGTATAGTACATTGAAAGAAGTACAAGTAAATCGCTGCTTCACCTGAAAGGAGTGTTTGGGGCCTGGGATAGTGAGGAGAGAGGAGGTAAATGGGCAGGTATTACACCTCCTGCGATTGCAGGGGAAGGTGCCATGGGACGGGGACGAGGTGGTGGGGTAATGGAGGAGTGGACCAGGGTGTTGCGGAGGGAACGATCCCTTCGGAATGCTGACAGGGGAAGGGAAGGGAAGATGCGACTGGTAGTGGCATCACGCTGGAGGTGGCGGAAATGGTGGAGGATGATCCTTTGGAGGCTGATGGGGTGGAAAATGAGAACAAGGGGAACACTGTCTCGGTTCTGGGAGGGAGGGGAAGGGGTGAGGGTAGAGGTGTGGGAAATGGGCCGGACACGGTTGAGGGCCCTGTCAACCACAGTGGGGGGAAATCCTCGGTTGAGGAAAAAGGTCATATCAGAAGCACTGTCATGGAAGGTAGCATCATCAGAGCAGATGCGTCGGAGACGGAGAAACTGGAAGAATGGAAGGGAGTCCCTGCAGGAGGCAGGGTGTGAAGAAGTGTAGTCGAGGTAGCTGTGGGAGTCGGTGGGCTTATAGTGGTTATTAGTAGACAACCTATCCCCAGAGATGGAGACAGAGAAGTCGAGGAAGGGAAGGGAAGTGTCAGAGATGGACCATGTAAAGGTGAGAGAAGGGTGGAAATTGGAAGCATGTTGATAAAGTTTTCCAGTTCGGGGCGGGAGCAGGAAACGGCACCGATACAGTCATCAATGTACCGGAAAAAGAGTTGGGGGAGGGGGCCTGAGTAGGACTGGAACAAAGAATGCTCGACATATCCCACAAAAAGACAGGCATAACTAGGACCCATGCGGGTACCCATAGCGACACCTTTTACTTGAAGGAATTGCGTGGAGTTGAAGGAGAAGTTGTTCCATGTGAGAACAAGTTCAGCCAGGCGGAGGAGGGTGGTGGTGGATGGGGACTGGTTGGGCCTCTGTTCCAGGAAGAAGCGGAGAGCCCTCAAACCATCCTGGTGGGGGATGGAGGTGTAGAGCGATTGGACGTCCATAGTGAAGAGGAGGTGTTTGGGACCAGGAAACTGGAAATTGTCAAAATGACATAGGGCGTCAGAAGAGTCACGAATGTAGGTGGGAAGAGACTGGACCAGCGGAGAAAAGATAGAGTCAAGATAGAAAGAAATAAGTTCAGCGGGGCAGGAGCAGGCTGACACAATGGGTCTGCCGGGACAGTCCCGTTTGTGGATTTTGGGAAGGAGGTAGAAGCGGGCTGTCCGGGGTTGCGGGACTATGAGGTTGGAAGCTGTAGAGGGAAGATCTCCAGAGGAGATGAGGTCAGTGACAGTCTTTTGGATGGTGGCTTGATGTTCGGTGGTGGGGTCATGGTCCAGAGGGAGGTAGGAAGAAGTGGCCGTGAGTTGGCGTTGAGCTTCTGCAAAGTAAAGGTCGGTACGCCAGGCAACAACAGCACCACCCTTGTCTGCAGGTTTGATGACCATATCGGGGTTAGACCTGAAAGAACGGAGTGCCTCAAGTTCAGCGGGGGACAGGCTAGAGTGAGTGAGGGGGGCAGAGAAATTGAGATGACCAATGTCTCGCCGACAGTTTTCAATGAAGAGATCAAGAGTGGGTAAGAGGCCAGGGGGAGGGGTCCAGGTAGAGGGAGAATGCTGGAGGCGGGTGAATGGGTCTGCTGGTCGGGGGGAGGACTCCTGGTCAAAGAAGTGAGCCCGGAGGTGGAGGCGACGGAAGAAGAGCTCAACGTCATGCCGAGCGCGAAATTCATTAGATATAAATCCATAGATTTATAGAATGGTTACAGCACAGAAGGAGGATACTTGACTCTTGTGTCTTTGCTGGCTCTCTGCAAGAGCACCTCAGCCAATCCTACTCTCCTGCTCCTGGCCCTTAGCCCGAGAATTTTTTCGCTTCAGGTTCTTATCCAATTCCTTTTTAAAAGCCATGATTCAATCTGCCTCCACCACACCCTCAGGTGGTGCATTCCAGATTCAAACTTGCATAAAAATGTTCCTCCTCATGTTGTTTCATTTGGCATTCATCTTAAATCGGTGTTCTCTGGTTCTCAACCCTTCCACCAATGGGAACAGTTTCTCCTGGTCTATTCTGTCCTGACTTCACATGATTTTGAACATCTCTATCAAACCTCCTCTCAATCTTCTCCTCTAAGGAGAACAACCCCAGCTTCTCCAGTTTATCCACATAACTGAAGCCTCACATCCTTCCTAAAGTTTGATTTCCAGAACTGGACACAATACTCTAGTTGAGGCTGCACCAGTGTTTTATAAAGGTTCATCATAATTTTCTTGTTTTTCTACTCCATGCCTCTATTTATAAATCCCAGGATCCTGTATGCCTTTTTAACCACTTTAACCGCTTATCAGCTTCAATGATTTGTGCACATATACCCTCGGTCTCTCTGCTCCTGCATCCCATTTAGAATTGTACCCTTTATTTTATATTGTCTCTCCTCATACTTCCTACCAAAATGTATCACTTCACACTTCTCTGCATTAAATTTCATTTGCCATGTGTCTGCCCATTCCACCAGCCTGTCTATGTCTTCTTAAAGTCTATCACCATTCTCCTAAGAGTTCACAAATACTTCTAAGTTTTGTGTCAAGTGCAAATTTTGAAAATTGTACCCTGTACACCTAAGTCTAGGTCATTAATATACATCAAGAAACACAGTGGTCTTAGTACCAATCACTGGGCAATCCCACTGTATACCTTCCTCCAGTCCGAAAAACAACTATTCTGTTTTCTGTCACTCAGCCAACTTCGTATCCATGCTGCTAGTTTCCCTTTTATTCCATAGGCTTCAATTTAGCTGGAAAGCCTATTATATGGCAATTTATCAAATTGCTTTGGAAGTCCAAGTATGTCTCATCAACTGCATTACTCTCATTAACCCTCTCTGTTACTTCATCAAAAACTCATTCAAGCTTGTTAAACACGATTTGCCTTTAACAAATCCCTGCTGGCTTTCCTTAATTATCCACACTTGTTCAAGTTACTGTTAATTTTGTCCCGGATTATCATTTTAAAAAGTTTTCCCACCACCGAGGTTAAACTGACTGGCCTGTAGTTGGTGGGTTTGTCCTTACACCCTTTTTTGAACAAGGGTGGAACATTTGCAATTCTCCAGTCTTCTTGCATCAGCCCTGTACCGAAGGAGGATTGGAAGATGATGGCTAGTACCTTTGCAATTTCTACCCTCACTTTGATTAGTATCGTTGAATGCATCCCATCTGGTCCTGATGACAAATCAACTTTAAGTACAACCAGCCTTTCTATCCTGCTATTCTATCCAGTCTCTCAACTATCTCCTCTTTCACTATGACTTTGGCAGCATCTTCTTCATTGGTAAAGACAAATGCAAAGTACTCATTTAGTATCTCAGCCATGCTCTCTGCCTCTACATGTAGCTCCCCTTTTTGGTCCATAATCAGCCCCAACCCTTCTCTTACTATGCTTTTACTATTTATATGCCGAAAGAAGACTTCTGGATTCCCTTTTATATTAGCTGCTTGTCTCTTCTCAGACTGGAATTATATCGCTGTTCCTTCACTGTCGCTGGGTCAAAATCCTGGAACTCCCTTCCTAACAGCACTGTGGGTGTACCTACCCCACGTGGACTGCAGCGGTTCAAGAAGGCATCTCATCACCACCTTCTCAAGGGCAATTAGGGATGGGCAATAAATGCTGGCCTGGCCAGAGATGCCCATATTCCATGAATGAATTTAAAAAAACCTCTCTCTTAGCCTCTCTTATTTCCTTTATCACTTCCTCTCTGAACTTTCTCTATTCAGCCGGGTTCTCACTTGTATTATCAGCCTGACATCTGTCCTATGCATGCTTTTTCTACTTCATCATACTCTATCTCTTTTGTGGGAATGTACCCCACTGTACTCGAACCATTTCCTTTTTAAAGGCAGCCCATTGTTCCATTACAGTTTTGCCTGCCAATCTTAGATTTCAATTCCAGATCCATTCCCACCACACTGAAATTGACCTCCTCCAATTAATTATTTTCATTCTGGATTGCTCCTTGTCCTTTTGCACAGCTAATCTAAACCTAATGATACTATGATCACTGTTCCCTAAACGTTCCCCTACTGAGACTTGATCCACTTGACCCACCCCATTCCTCTGAACTAGATCCAGCAATGCCTCCTTTCTCATTAGGCTGGAAACATACTGATCTAGAAAATTCTCCTGAACACAGTTCGTAAACTCTTTCCCCTCTCTGTCCTTTACACTATTACTATCCCAGTCTATATTAGGATAACTGAAGTCCCTCATTATTACTATTCTATTATAGTTTTTGCACCTCTCTGTAATTTCCCTGCAAATTTGCTCCTCTATATCTTTCCTACTAGATGGTGGCCCATAGAATACACCTGGTAGTGTAATGGCACCTCTGTTGTTTCTTAACTTTAATCAAATAGATTTCACCTTTGACCCCTCTAGGTCATCCTCTCTCCCTCCAACATTGTAATATTCTCTTTAATCAATACCACCACCACCAACAACCCCCACCCCACCCCCACCTTTCTTTCCTCCCCTATCTTTTCTGAACATCTTGTATCCAGGAATATTTAGTACCCAATCTTGTCTATTTGAGCCAGATCTGCGTTATCGCCAAAACATCATATTCCCATGTGGCTATCTGTGCCTGCAGCTCATAAACCTTATTTACCATGCTTCATGCATTATATATATATGCACTGTACACCTAATTTAGACCTTAGTGCATTGCATTACCTCTTACTCTAACCCCACCTAATACCTTACTATTTCTTACTCTAGTAGTATCTGTTTCTCCCAATCCTTTGTGCACTTTCTTGCTCCTTTCTAATGTTACATCCTGGTTCCCACCCCCCTACCAAATTAGTTTAAACCCTCCCCAACAGCACTAGCAAACTGCTCTGCCAGGACATTGGTCCTGGTTCTGTTGAGGTGAAACTGGTCCAGCCTGTATAGGTCCCACCTCCCCCAGAACCAGTCCTAATATCCCATAAATTAAAAGCCCTCCTTCCTACACTATCTTTCCAGCCATGCATTCATCTGCTCTATCCTCCTATTTGGCACTGGTATTAATCCGGAGATTACTACTTTTGAAGCTCTGCTTGCTACTCTCCTTCCTAGCTCCCTAAAATCTGCCTGCAGGACCTCATCCTTTTTTCTACCTATGTCATTGGTGCCAATATGGACCACAACCTCTGGCTGTTCACCCTCCACCCTCAGAGTGCTCTGCAGTCACTCAGTGACATCCTTGAACCTGGCACCAGGGAGGCAACATACCATTCTGGAATCAGGTCTATGGCCACAGAAAAGCCTGTCTGTTCCCCTAATTATAGAATCCCCTATCACTATTGCTGTCCCAATCTTCCTCCTGCCCCCGCCTCCATACAGCTGAGCCATCTATGGTACCATGGACTTGGCTCTGGCTGCACTCCCCAAAGGAATCATCACTCTCACCAGTTTTCAGAACTGACTGCTGGTTGCAGAGTGAGATGCACTCAGGGGACTACTGTGCTACCTACTTGTATATCTGACGGTGACCCATTCCCTCTCTTCCTGCATACCCTTAAGCTATGGGGTAACCACCTCTAGAAATGTGAGATCCACAAAACTCTCAGTCTTGTGGATGAACTGCAGTGACACCAGCTGCTGCACAACTTCTGGAGCTCGATCTCCTCCAGCTGATGACACTTCTCCACATGCCGTTGACCAGGACACAAGAAGTGTCCTGGAGTTCCCATATGGAGCAGGACTGAAACTGTTTTTATTTTGATTTCTTTCCTTTTCATTCATAGCATATAGGTTCTTTTGAGCTAGCTTCTTTTCTGCAGTGCCATTACATCAATCAATGGGGTTACACAGAACTTAGGAACAGGAATAAGCCATTTACCCGCATGGTAGGCTGGTCCAGAAGGTTCGAACACATGGGATCGAGCGTGAGCTAGCAAATTGGATACAAAATTGAGTTGGTGATAGGAGGCAGAGAGTGGTAGTGGAGGGTTGTTTTTCAGATTGGAGGCTGGTGACCAGTGATGTGCCGCAGGGTTCGGTGCTGGGCCCTCCGTTGTTTGTCATATATTAATGACTTGGATGTGAATGTAAGGGGCATGATTAGTAAGTTTGCAGATGACACCAAAATTGGTGGTATAGTGGACTGTGAAGAAGGTTGTCTAAGGTTACAACAGGATATAGATCAACTGGGAAAGTGGGCAAGGAAGTGGCAAATGAAATCTAACGCAGACAAGTGTGAAATGATGCAATTTGGGAAGTTAAACCAGGGCAGGACATATACAGTGAATGGCAGAGTCCTGGGGAGTGTTCTTGAGCAGAGAGACCTTGGCGTGCAATTACATAGCTCCCTGAAAGGGGCAACACAGTTAGACAGGGTGGTGAAGAAGGTATATGGCATGCTTGCCTTCATCAGCCGAGACATTGAGTACAAGAGTTGGGACGTCATGTTACAGTTGTACATAACGTTGGTTAGGCCGCATTTGGAGTACTTTGTGCAGTTCTGGTCGCCGCACTACAGGAAAGATGTGATTAAGCTGGAGAGGGTGCAGAAAAGATTCACAAGGATGTTGCCTGGTTTGGAGGGCTTGAGTTATAAAGAGAGATTGGATAGGCTGGGTCTGTTTTCCCTGGAGTGAAGGAGGCTGAGAGGGGACATGATAGAGGTATATAAAATTATGAGAGGCATAGATAGGGTAGATAGCCAGAGTCTGTTTCCCATGGTAGGGGTGACTAAAACTAGAGGGCATAAATTTAAGGTGAGAGGGAGGAGGATTAAAGGGGATCAAAGGGGTAAATTTTCCACACAAAGAATAATGGGTATCTGGAATGAGCTGCCTGAGGAGGTGGTGGAGGCAGGAACAGTAGCGACATTTAAGAGGCATCTGGACAGGTATTTGAATGAGCAAGGCATAGAGGGATATGGAATTAATGCAGGCAGGTGAGATTAGTATAGATAGGCATTATGGTCAGCATGGACGTGGTGGGCCGAAGGGTCTGTTTCTATGCTGTATGGCTCTATGACTCTCTGGCCATTCACACCTACTCTACCATTCAATAAGATCATGGCTGATCTGGTTGCAGTCTCAACTCCACTTTCCAGTCTGCCCCCACCGTAACACTCGACTCCCTTGTCGATCAAAAATCTGTGTAACTCAGCCTTGAATAAATTCAATGGCCCAGCCTCCATGGCTTTCTGGGGAACAGAATTCCAAGATTAACGTGCCTTTGAGAAAAAAAATTGTTCTCATCTCCATCTTAAAAGGAAGACCTCATTATTAAGCTGTCTCCTAGTTTTAGTCTCCCCTAATTCTAGTCACCCCCACAAGAGGAGACATTCTCCCGGCATCAACCCTGTCAAGTCCCCTCAGGATCTTATATGTTTCAATACGATCACCCTTAATTCTTCTAAACGCCAATAGGCATAGGCCCAACCTGTTCAACCTTTCTTCATAAGTCCTTCATACCTGGAATAGGGTTTCCAATGGGAATCACTGAAGTGAAGTGCAGGGAAGAAGCTGAGGACCCTTGACAGCCTGTTATTTTAATTCTCCACCTGACTCCCACTCTGATCTCCCTGTCCTCAGCCTCCTAATCTGTTTCAATAAAGCTCAATGTAAGGACGAGGAACATCACCTCATCTTTCAGTTAGGTAGTTTACAGTCTTCTGGACTCAACACTGAATTCAACAATTTTAGATCATAACCTCTGCCTGCATTTTTTCAGATGGCAGCTGTTGATGATTTTGTGATTCCCGTTTACAACTCCTATAGGCCCATCTTTTGTTTCTTAACTTATCCCATTACCAACTCCTTTAATCTCTCCTGCATTCCACCCTAACACAGACTTTCCATTTTGTTCTCTCCCTCCCACTCTTTCCCTGCCTCTGCACTTGCTTAAAACTTGTTACACCTCGAACTTTTTCAGTTTAACAAAAGGGCATTGACCTGAAATGTTGGCCAGGATATTCCCAACCCCGGGGTGGTGGGCTGAGAGGAGGGGGGCTGCTGGGAAAATAGCGGAGAGCAGTATGGAATGACTCCCCAGAAGTTTCCCAACAACGGGACCGGATGAAGAGCAGCTGCCTGTCAAAAGGAGTTGGGCAGTCAATTTAAATAATGAGGCCCCACTTAGGGTCGATTCTTCAGGTCCACTCGCATTTGGTGGGGCGGAGCAGCTCCCCACTGCATGGGAGGCTGCCAGCTTCATGCCAGCCTCCCTGCAGCCGTCCAGGGAACCATTGGAGTTCCGTGCCCTAAAGAGGGTGTCGCAGGTAGGGATGGCCACCCCCACGGCCCCAATTGGCCATTTTGTTGTTTTACATACCTCTGCACCCACGCATTCGCCTGATTGCCTTGGCAGCACCCACCTCGCCCAGTGGGTCAGTCAAGACTACTCTACATCCCACCAACATCCTTAATAGGATGGTGAGTCTGGAGGCGCCCGATTAGAAGGCCATCTCTGGTAAAACTGCCGAGCCGGTCCCGCTGCCAGTGATGCGGATTCGGGAGCCCCATTTCATTCCAATATCGTGATCTCAATGGTAAAATCCTGCCTGTTGACTCTGTTTCTCTCTCCACAAATGCTGCCTGACCTGCTGAGTATTTCCAGCATTTCTTAGTCACGCGGGCACTTGTAATCCCACTAGTTATTGTTGATTTGGAAGGAACTGCAAATTCTGTAAGGCCACAAGTCTTTTAGAGGTAATAATTTACAACCATACCACTGTTTGACTATGATGGATACTATCACCAGATAAACAATGCATGGGACATGAGTAGTACTGGTTGTTCTTTTCAGGTTAATTTTTTCAAAGCCCAAACATAAAATTCCCAGGAGTGAAATGGGTCGATGCCAGCAGTGTGAAACAGGCTGGTAACGAATCGGCAGCAGAATTTTCACTGCACCCGATCTTCTTTCCACTGAAGTTCACAGAGCGATAGTGCAGACTGTTTTTTTTTTAGAGATTTGTTCCCTGGTCTCACTGTCACTTTTACTTGGCTTGAAATTAAAAATCTTGGCAATATTTTCCAAGTCAAAGGAAAATAAAAACTGGTGAGGTGAAAAATCAGCTGCCGATTCACTACGAGCCTGTTTCACGCTGCTGGTGTAAAACAATTTCACCTTATCCCCATCCCTTACTTTTCAAAGGCTCATAACTCAGAAACATAAAGGTAAATACACTTGACAGGTACCATTTCCTGGTCAAAAAGCTCTTTCTAGATACAACCCAAGTTTGAAAGGACAAAATCCTACATTTATTACTGAGTCTTTTCACAGGGAAATAGGTAAACAGAATAATTGTTATACCATCCATTTTCCCTTGTGACAACACTGATTTAATCCATGTAGTATTTATTTCTTTAAAATGTGCTGATTTTCATTATCTACAACAAAATATTTAAATGTTTAGTAAAGTCCTGACCTCCAATTAATTTGATATACAGTTGTTAACTGTTGTGGTTGTTATGAGATGTAAAATACAGAATCAAACAGAAGATCTAATTTTAGTTGCTAAACATCAAACATGGATCTAGGTGTTATAAATGATTGCAAAACTCACTTTTTTGATAAAGACACAAAAACCCCCAAACCATCAATTTTTCGGACAATTTACAGTTATGTTTTGTTCCCGATTGCAGCACCAAAGAACCACATATGCACAAGGATATTTTCTTTGTAGCCCAAGTAACTACACAAATAACCCTTCAAAATGTCTTTGGATTGATCAGTTGGACAGCAAGAAGAAGGAAGTCTGATATTAAAAGCAGGATTTTTTTTATTTATTCATGCACGGGATGAGAGAGTTGTTGTCAAGGCCAGCACTCAGTCTGGAAAAGCAGCATGGATACTGCCTTCGGGGTCAGGATTGCCCCAGCAAGGGGGGGTGGTGTGGGGTGGTTGGTGAGGGCAGGGGGGCATTGCCATAGGGGTCTCAATTGGCCTCTGGGTGGAAGGGCTGTTTACCACTTTCCCTGCCGCTGGCAAAATTCCATGGAGGTGGGAATGCAACAGGCATGCCACCCCTCCCACTTTCCAATTTTTCATCACTCTCCCCCACCTCCCAGCCCGCTTCTTGAGGCCCCGTAAAATCTCAACCGCCATTGAATGTCAAGGGAAGATGGTTAGATTGTCTTTCATTGGAGATGGTTATTGTCTGGCATTTGTGTGGCCCAAATGATACCTGCCACTTTTCATCCCAAGCCTGAATGTTGTCCAAGTCTTGCTGCATGCAGACACAGATTGCTTCAGTATCTGAGGAGTTGTGAATAGTATTGAACATTGAACACTGTGCAATCATCAGGGAACATCCCCACTTATGACCTTATGTTGGGGAGAAGGTCACTGATGAAGCAGCTGAAGATAGTTGGGCCCAGGACGCTACCCTGAGGAACTCCTGCAGCAATTTTTAAATACACATTAAACGCATTAAAAATATTAAAAATATTGTGCTAGTACTGCTGAAATTAATGTGATGGGCAGAACTGTTGCGTCTAAAAGTCAACTGCAGTAGGATTAAGCTCCATCCATGTAATCCATTTGCTTTTATATATAAACAACTACAACATAATGTTAACATGCCCCTCAAACCACAAGGTAACAAACTTGTTGTATTCTCCATCGCAATGCCTCAACCAGTCAAAGTCAACTTGCCAACCAATCAGCACCCTTTTTTCATGCAGTATAAATTGGTTTTCTCTTTGAAATTTGGCATTCTTGCATCTGTCCTGATGAGTGCAAGATGAAAAACTTGATTGTATCACACCTACCTCTATACTTCTCCTTCAACTGCTCTCCAAGGGTTTCCTTCACTCACTCCTCAGTACAATCAATGAATTAAACTTGGCATTCTGCTACTCACAACGCACTTTTAAGCGGCTTACTTTTCTTAAAGGGATTCTTCTAAACAACATTAAAATACCATGGATTGGAAATGAAACAAAATGAAATACCCAAATGATTCCTAACACAAAAGGCAAAGGTACTCTGTCTTGTTAATTTAAAACATGTACTGATAATACCAATCTATCTCAATCAAAAACAAGGATGAAGTAAAATGCAGTGTGCTATCTGGGAGAAAAACTGCTGAGTAAGAAAGAAATTCTGCGTGCACATGTAAGTAGCAAAGGCATAAAGAACCTTTGAACACTATGAATAATTCAAGTTAAAATAAATTAAACATTTCTTGTCAACATTGCGCAGAATTCTTGTGGAACTTCTTTGAAGAGGTAACTGAGAGGGTTGATGAGGTTGATGATGGACTTCCAGAAGGCATTTGATACAGTGCCGCACAACGGATTTGTGAGCAAAGTTATAGCTCATGGAATAAACAAGACAGTAGCAACATGGATATGAAATTGGCTATGTGACAGGAAACGGAGAGTAGGGATTAATGGACGTTTTTCGGGTTGGAGGAAGGTTTGTAGTGGAGTTCCCCAGGGGCCAGTGTTGGGACACTTGCTTTTCCTGAAATATATATGAATGACCTAAACCTTGCTGTACAGGGCACAATTTCAAAATGTGTGGATGATGCAAAACTTGGATGCATTTTGAACTGTGAGAAGAATTGTGTAGAACTTCAAAAGGATATAGACAATTTGTTGGAGTAGGGTGACAAGTGGCAGATGAAGTTCAATGTGGAGAAATGCAAAGTGATTCATTTTGGTAGGAAGAACATGGAGAGACAATATAAGATAAAGGGGGAGCAGGAGCAGAGGGACCTGGGTGTATATGTGCATAAATCATTGAAGGTGGCAGGACAGGTTGAGAGCATGATTAATAAAGCATACAGTTTCCTAGGCTTATTAATAGGGGCATAGAGTACAAGAGCAAGGAGCTTATGTTGAACTTGTATAAGACAGTGGTTCAGCCTCAGCTAGAGTACTGCATTCAGTTCTGGGCGCTGCACTTTCGGAAAGATGTGAAAGCACTGGAGACAGTGCAGAAAAGATTCACAAGAATGGTTCCAGGAATGAGGAACTTCAGTTATGAAGATAGATTGGAGAAGTTGGGACTGTCTTCCTTAAAGAAAAGGCTGAGAGGTGACTTGATAGAGGTATTCAAAATCATGAGGGGTCTGGACAGAGTAGATAGAGAGAAACTGTTCCACTCGTGAAAGGATCGAGAGCAAGAAGGCACAGATTTAAAGTAATTGGCAAAAGAAGCAAAAGCGACATTCGGAAAAACTTTTTCATGCAGTAAGTGGTTAAGGTCTGGAATGCGCTGCCTGAGAGTGTGGTGGAGGCAGGTTCAATCAAGGCATTCAAAAAGGAATTAGACAGTTATCTGTAAAAGAAGAATGTGAGGTGTTACAGGGAGAAGGTGGGGGAATGGTGCTCGATGAATTGCTCATATGGAGAGCTGGTGCAGACATGATGGGCCAAATGGTCTCCTTCTGTGCTGCGACAATTCTGTGATTCTGTGAAATTCAATGGCACTGCGTCTGCTGTACAGCTGTAAAACAGGTGCCTAAGGGTCCAATATGCTGGGCATCATGAGTGTGCTCATTCTGTGCCAGAAGTGTGTTACCCACCATATTCATTAAGGCTGCTTAGTGGGCATTCATGGTGTGCACTTAAAACTGGAATTAATCCCATCCCATATGCACATCAGGGGGGCTAATGCCTTTTTCAGTCCCATTTGAGAAACTGGTTTGAGAATGAAGCAGCATGATGGTGCTTGCTGTGGTCAGTTTATTGATGTGCTCAGCAGCCAAATCGACAGTCCATAAAGTGACTGCTGGAGGCTGCTACCCAAAAAATAAGTTTCAAGTTTTTTACTTATCTGGTTGTAGATCCACAAAGAAAAAGAGTCCTCCTCTTGGCTCCACCCCAAATCTGTGGGCTGCTGCCAGCCACTGCCCAAGCCCTCTTGATTGCCTCCCACCAGACTTTCCAGACACTCGATGATCTTGCTGCTGCTCCACATACAGCAAGTTGCCTGTGGGCTGCAAATAGTGTCCACAGCCCACTGGCACTACATGAATGAGGCCACAGATCAATTTGCCATGGTCACGCTGCCAGCCTCATTCGGTGTGTACATGTACGGCACCAAGATTGTGCCCTGATTTAGGTGTGGTCCAATTTCTAGGCTTTAATTGCCCCCCCCCCCCCAACCCCATTAACACTATGTCTCCTCCCATGATGCTATAAGATAGTTAGTACTGACAGCTCCACCTATTGTGCCCATGTTGTTACTCGCACCAAGTCCAGTTCACACATCACCCCTGTGCTTGCTGACCTGCGTGCCGGTTAAGCAACACCTTGATTATAAAGTTGTTTTCAAATTCCTCCATGGCCTCGCCCCTCCCTATCTCTGTCATCTCCTCCAGCCTCACAACCCTCCAAGATATCTGTGTTTCTCAAATTCTGGCCTCTGGCACATCCCCTATTATAATTGCTCCACCATTGGTGGATGTGCCTTCAGCTACCTAGGCCCTAAGCTCTAGAATTCCCTCCCTAAACCTCTGCATCTCTCTACCTTGCTTTGCTCCTTTAAGACTCTCTTTAAAACCTACCTCTTTGACCAAGCTTTTGGTCATTTGCCCTAAAATCTCCCTATTTGGCTTGTCAAATTTTGCTTTATAATCCTCCTGTGAAACACCTTGGGATGCTTTATTATGTTAAAAGCACTATTTGAATACAAGTTGATATTATTGTGGAATTTCAGGCCCTTCCACTTCCTTCAGGTGCCGTAGTGTAATGGGGTGGGGCAGGCAGGAGGGGAAGGGGTCAGAATTGATCTTAGGTAGTAACGCAAAATGGACGATAGCGAATTGGCAGCATATTTCACATGCCGCCTGATTTTCTTTCCTGAGACCAATTTCACCTCAAGAAGAAGAACATCTTGATAGGGTGAAATGAAATAAGGTGTAGGGAGAATTGTATGGAGCATAAATACCAAAATGGGTTTGTGCGGTGAATATCCTGTTTCTGTGCTGTAAAAGTCAATGTAATTCTATTTAAGTCAGATATAGAAGTTTGATGATGGTATATCAATAACAGCTTTGCTAAAATTACCCCCAAAAAATTTACCTCCAGGAAATTCATGAGGACTACTTTAAGATTGTAAAAGAGCGAATCGAATTCCATAAAACCCATTGGAACTCTTACAAAATTTGGAACAACAAGAGAATGATCTAGATCTCCAAAGTATTCCAAATTAGCATCATTTTTGGTGATACTGACACAGAAACTGAAATCAAAGATTGAATTGTGGTTCCCACTATTGTAAGAATTGCAGAATGACTAATATTTTCTTTAGTTGCTACTTTGGTGCAATTGTTCCCAGTATGTATGCACTTACAAATCATTTTATAATTTAGTTTTACATTAACTAATTGATGAAAAATTCAATTACATTAATCTACATGTTCCAGGTTGAACCTACCAACAACACACCAATATAGAAAACCATGTTCCATTACATCAAAAACTATGCATGAAAACCCGATCAATTTTAAATGAAAATTCTTTCTGAAAGTGCCTGTCGTGTTTTTGTTTTGAAAAAGCCACTCAGCCTTCATAAGCACAAGGACCGTAAATCAAAGACCTCGCCTTTTCCAGATGTCAGAAGACATCTTGTTCAGAGTGTATACCATCAATTGAGAAATATTATGAAGGCTGTGTTTGCTGGCAACCACTAGGTGGCGGACTACTGGCACATGTGCAACTGCAGTCGCATCAACTGAAATGTCATTGTCTGCGATGTGTCAGGCAGTTGCCAGTAATAAGGATGACGTTGCTCAATTTGACCCAAAGATTTAAACAAAAACCCCGTCAACGGCAGCGATCGCTGCTTCCATCCCAACCCCAACAGTAGCCCGCTCCCTCCTGCCATCACTGTTTCGCTTTGCTGCTCCCTCTTGCACACATCTGTTGTTCCCCGCTTAGCCACTTCCCCCTCGGTTGCTTGCACCCGGTCTTGCCATTTCCCCTGCCTCGCCACGACCACCTCCCCCCCCGCCCCCCCCCCCCCCGCTTCTCTGCTACCCCACCTCGGTTACTTGCTCCGCGCATCACTGCTTCAGCCGCTCACTCCCACATCGCTCCATTATCCCTCAGCTGCTCGCTCCCCACCTCACCGCTTCGGGCTGCTCACTCACCACCATGCCAGCCTGAGAAGCGACAGGGGTGAGGGGACGGGAAGCACACAGGGAGCGGGCGGCCAAGGTTGGAACAAATGGCCAAAGCGGTGAGGCAGAAACTAAGTGGCTGAGGATGAGAAGCGCCGAGGCAGGGGTGAGCGGCCGAGTGGGGGAGGTGGGGTAGCAGGGAGCGAGTGGCCGAGGGGGGGGGGGCAGCAGTGAGGTAGGCAGCCAGCGGCTGAGGGGTGGGAAGTGGCAAAGTGGGATGGAGCGGCGAGTAGTTGGGAGTGGGAGGGAGCGGAAAACTGAAAGCAGTGATTGAGGCGGGGATGGCGGGAGGGAGCAGGGTACTGTTGGGGGGAATGGATGCAGAATTCACGGCCATTTAGGGGTGAGGACGTCATTATGTCTGACGCCATTGGTGGTGACATCAGCACACACATGCGCGCATTCATACTGGCAAGGCGGCAAATGTTCGGACGTTTTGATAACGTCCGCGATCACTCTGCACATGTTCTGCGTTGTCAGGAGACACTCCGTATTCTAAATTATTCACCAGTCTCTTCTATTTTCTTGTGTTTACATTTTTAGACCATTTTTAGCCGTGTAATTTTAAAACTCACCAAGTTTTGGAATTTCTTAGCTTCCCGTTTATATTTGAATCAATAAATCATTTAAGAACAGAGATCAGATTTTGGTGAAAAAGTACCAATTATTTGTGCACAAATTGGCCAGCAGCTTGTAGATAGGAAGAAATACCCCGAATCACAATTCACTACAAGTTGCTGGATGATTTGCGCAGTTCCACTGTTAACTTTGTGAAAACAGCATCTCTGCCTTAAGCATCCCTTGCATTTCTTGATGTTGTTGCATTTGCACACTGATGGCCCACTAAACTCACCACAGAAAGTTAAGTCGAGTAACTAATCGCACAAATGCCATTTTAATGATGTGATAATTGTCAATGACTGCCAATCAACATCTCTTGCCCAGAAAGTGAACTCTTATTTGAAGTCTAAGTGCTTCGGTAGTGAATTGTTGTTGGAGATTTTAAAATTGACAATTTTTTTCCTTACTTTTCCTTACCATCTCTTTCTTCTCTCTTTCTCAATCCACTCTCCAATCTTTCTGGCCCTCTTTTTATTTCTTTGTCTGTACCTTATTTGACATTGAATTCACCTCTCGAATTCACTCTTCTTCTCAGTCCTTCCTTTGCTTACTTCTCAATCTTTAAATCTCATTGGTTAAGGACATTCACTGTTGTTCCCATTGTTCACCAAGGTCCCAAATGTTCTGTTGCCCTCTCCACACACATTGTTATCAGCTCACACTTCCAGTAGTCTACAGGATAAAAACATATTGAGCTGAAGAAAGTCTAACTTACCAGGCATGCCACAAGATTGCCTGCTCCAGCAAGTTCTGGTCCAAGGTATTCACTTCCATCGTTTGATTTATGAACAGTTTACTGTGAAGTAATTTTACTTCTTGACAACCTTCAATGTTGGTTCTTGGATTTTGTTTCAAGCACTAGCAGATAAATGGAAGTGTTTCTGCGCTCTACACTAATGCAGCTCTATGGTAGCCTGTAAGTTGTGTTGTAGTGTAAGTCATAATGGTTGTTCCTTTTTCATAGTCTACCATTTGGTTCATCTGACAAATAGGTTTAAGATCAGCAGCCTAGGAAACTGAAGCATGAATGTTAGAAAAGCCCAGGATTACAATCTAGTCCCAAGACATAAAGTGCTATCACACTATGTTACTAGATTGCTGCTAACAGCCAATGTAAATATTAATGTGGTGACCTACTTTAACAGATTAAAAGGCAATGCAATGCACTGAACTGAAGAAGAAAGCATACAAAGTCTACATTTTTATTAAAGCACAATCTAAACTTATAACTTTTTAATCACAATCTTAACGCTAAAAAAGGAAAGCTTCTGTCAGATACTGTGAGCTCAATACTGCAGTAAGCCAAGAGGAGAATTGAAAGCGCAGGGGTGAAATTAAAAAGGAAATTAGAAAAGCAGAGAGACGGCACAAAACGGCATGTAAAATCAAGGAAAGCCCAAAGATGTTTTATCAATACATAAAGAGAAAAAAGATAACTAAGGAAAGTAAAGGGTCTATTAGAGATCAAAAAGGTAACCCAAATGTGGAGGTAGAAGACATGAGTATGGTTCTTCATGAATACTTTGCGTCTGGCTTCACAAAAGAGGGGGAGCATGCAGACATTGTAGTTAAGGAGGAGTGTGAAATATCGGATGGTATAAACATACTGGGAGAAGAAATATTAATGGGTTTAACATCTTCGCAAGTAGATAAATTGCCAGGCCCAGATGAAATGTATCCCATGCTGTTAAAAGACACAAAGGAGGAAATAGAGGAAATAGAGTTTGACCATCATTTGCCAATCCTCTCTGGCCACAAGCATGGCACCAGAGAATTGGAGGGATACTAATGTTGTGCCGTTGTTTAAAAAGGGAGGAAGGGATAGACTGAGTAATTACTGGCTGGTCAGCCTAACCTTGGTGGTGGGAAAATTATTAGAAAAAATTCTGAGGGCCAGTATTAATTGGCATTTAGAAAAGCAAGGATTAATCAAGAACAGTAAGTATGGATTTGTTAAGGCAAGGTCATGTCTGACTATAATTGCATTTATTGAAGAGGTAACAAGGGGGCTTGGTGAGGGTAGTGTGTTTGATGTAGTCTACATGGATTTTAGTAAGGCTTTTGACAAGGTCCCACATGGCAGACTGTTCAGGAAAGTAAAAGGTCGTTTCCAGTAGGGTTCCTCAGGGCTCAATATTAGATCCCTTGCTTTTCAATGATTTACCCTTAAATGCAGGGGCATGATTAAGAAGTTTGCAGATGATACAAACATTGGTCCTGTGGTTAATAGCGAGGAAGAAAGCTGTAGTCTGCAAGAAGATAGCAATGGACTGGTCAGGTGGACAGAAAAGTGGCAACTGGAATTCAATCCAGAGAAGTGTGAAGTAAAATATTTGGGGAGAGCAACCAAGACAAGGGAATACACAATAAATGGTAGGATACTGAGAAATGTAGAGAAACAGAAGGACATTGGAGTTCATGTCTACAGATTCCAGAAGGTAGCAGTACAGGTAGATAAGTTGGCTAAGGATATATATGTGATACTTTCTTTTATTGGCTGAAGTATAGACTATGAGAACAGGAACGTTATGCTAGAATGGTATTAAACACTAGTTAGGCCACAGTTAGAGTACTGCGTACAGTTCTGGCCACTGCATTACAAGAAGGATGTGGTTACACTAGAGAGGGAACAGAGGAGCTCTATGAGGATGTTGCCTGGAGAGAATTTTAGCTATGAGGAAAGATTTAGATAGGCTGGGGTTGTTTAGGTCTATAAAATTATGATAGACTGAATTGGAAATAGACTTAACAGAGAGGTTGCTAACAAGTGGGCATAGATTTCAGGTAACTGGTAGAAGGACTAGAGGGATGTTGAGGAGAAATGTTTTCACCTAGAGGGTGGTGGGGGTCTAGAATTCACTGCCTGTCAGGATGGCAGAGGCAGAAACCCTCATTACATTTACAAAGTACTTGGATATGTACTTGAAATGCCATAACCTACAAGGCTATGGACCAAGAGCTGGAAAGTGGGATTAAGTTGGAAAACTCTTTCTCGGCCAGCCTGGGCACAATGGGCTTCTTCTGTGCCATAAATTTCTATGATTCTGTGAATTATTCTTTGAGTGAATATATGTAAATGTTGCAGGAACAACAAAAGATACTGGTAGTTTGAAATATATGCTGAACCATTGAAATAAATCAATTTGTAACTAAACAGATGAGCTAAATAATTAGAGTGATTTTTGTGCCATTAATTGTCGAACTTAATTCTCTCAATTAATTTTTGCCAAAGGTCAGTAAGACCTCATCCTCAGAAAGCACAATCTACATTTTTAAAGTTTGATTCACAATATTCAGGTTCTGTACATACTAGGAATTCTTTCGAATACCTTTAGCCAGAGAACACTACTGTTTCATTCCAGTCATTCTGCAGCTCAGTGCGGATGCTGACAATATATGCAGGGATAAAAACTGGTCCGTGCCATTACTCAGGCACAGGGGTCGCAATTCACAACAACATGCCTGTGCTGGTTCCGGTGCAGGTAGGCAGCACGCAAATTTGGTGCTGCTACCTTATTTGCATGATTGCAGTGGACAGCCTAGTGTCAGGCCAAGGGGAAAGGATGGTTCATGTGCCAGGTCACTGGAGGTTGAGGTCATAGATGAATTATGCTACAGGGGACTCATATGAAGAGCCTGATGGGGCAGCATACGGAACAGTTCTGAAGGGCATGCACACCAAGATGCTGGGTGCATTGACTGGCCTGCTAGACAGGCTCCTATTGCTGTCAAGGAGCATGTAGGAGTCTGGCTCCAAGTTGGCAGAGGGCATTGTGCAGAGCTTACATGGCAGGGGAGAGACCATAATTAGTGGCCTTTGATCCTGTTCCAGGTGGGTTTTGAGTAAAATGGCTGTAACCAATTCTAGAGCTTCAGGCCAGGGAGTGCGTAACACCGTTTGGGCGGTGGTGAAGGATAATGAAGGAGATGCACCTGTTGACCGTACCTTCTTCATCAAGAAAATCCTTATTGACTGCTGTGGATTCCACGCTGCAGGACTTCCCCAGCCGTGGATATTTCAACGTGACTTTCAAGAATGTGGTGGGATGCATCGTTCCTGAAGGTGTTCAAGGAGAAGGGAAACCAGGCACCGCCGTCCATTCTCACAGTGAAGCCACTCTTCACGCTGCCATCACAACGGGACCGGGTGGTGACAATTCACCTCTATAACCCCCATGTTCCTGTCGCGGATGTACTCACCTTCCTCGCTAGGTACGTCGAGGCGGCCGGCAGCAGCACTGATGTCAAGGACCCATTTGGGATTTGGACCAGCAAGCGGCAGGTCAAGGTGACCTTGAAGGCCGATGCCAATGGAGCCATCATCCATCCTCCCTCCAGTTTCGCTATCGGGGGGAAGTCGAGACTTCTTGGTCTATGCAGGGCAGCCCAGAGTTTGTCGCAACAGTGGCAAATCTGATCACGTGGCAGCTAACTGCAGCACAGTCGTCTGCAAGAACTGCAAGAAGGAAGGCCATCAGACCAAGGACTGTCAGCAGAGTAAGTGTGCAACCAGTGCGGTGAGGCAGGCCACCTCTACAAAATCTGCCCCAAATGCTACCTCAGTTACGCTCAGGTGGCAAGGTCCAAGGAAAGGCCGGAAGAAGGAACGGTGAATGCGTCTGGTGCTGGGAAGGAGACAAGCAACCCTCTCCGCAGCGAGGAAAGTCTACCTGAGAAGGAGAAGAAAGGAGAGGCAGCAAAAACCAGCGACCCAACACCTACCCAGTGCCCGGAAACCCCTCCTCTACGGACAGAATCAATGGAGGAGAAGGCAGCAGATGGACAAACAGGCCAGTGGCAAGTGGTACAAAGGAAAACCACAAAGAAAAAACCTCCAAAGACGGAACAGGCCACCACCCAAACCAGTGGCAAGAGGAGGTTACCGTCTGAGACAGACTATGGCAGCTCCTCCTCACTGGACGAGCAAGTGCGGGAACGATGGCACCTGCAAAAGAAGCAGCAAAACTCAAAGGAGCTGGAAGATAAAGTACCCAGCCCCCGGGCACTGGAAGCTGTAATGGGCCCAGTGCCCAAAGCACCAAACCTAGCGACATGCCCAGCGCATCCCAGCTCCGGGGACACCGAGAACAAAGAAGCGTCAGACGCACTCCAGCTCCAGGAAGCCGGGAGCAGTGATGTTTTCAAGGAGGAACAGAGGTGAAAGATTACAACAGCAGAGGACAGCCCAAGCCTTGCTGCCTACAAGACCCCCCCGATGTCACCCCAGCGGAACCCTGCATGAGACACCAGGAGGGGTTTCTGAGCCCAACAAACGTGTAACAGCTTGTATGCAGGAACATACTGAAGGACTGGGACTAGCAAGGACAAATGGTGTGGGAAGCAACAACTAACTTATAAATCGATATAAAGATTGCTTCAATTAATGTGTGTAGCATTAAATCCACTACACGATGTGTTTCAACCTTGGACTACCTCGCCAAGGCCAAAGCCGACCTACTATTTCTGCAGGAGTGTGGAATACCACACCTCAGCACCTACAGGCAATGGTTGCGATGGTGGTCCCATGGGTCATTGATCTGGTCAGGGGATAATGATTCCCATTCCTCAGGCCTGGGTATTCTGTTGCAGGGAGGTAACTTCACCATCTCCGAAGTTAAGGGGGTGGTGGGCGGTCGCCTCCTCGTAGCAGATGTAATGTACAACAATGTTCCGCTCCGGTTGATCAACGTGTACTCCCCGGTTCAATGCAGCGAGCGGCTGACTGTCTTCCAGCAGCTCCCACTGCTGCTGGAGATGTCCAGGCCAGTCATTCTAGTCGGTGACTTCAACTGCATCATCGATGCAGCTGGACGATCTGGCAGTGACGACAGCAAACTGGACGCTACGTCCAGATTCCTAATGGAAACAGTTAAAGATGCCAAGCTGCATGACGCCTTCAGCAAACCTGCAGACGGAGCACAGCGTAAATACAACTGGTCAAGATCGGACGGGTCTGCCCGTTCCAGGATTGACTTCCTGTTTGTGTCCCATGCTGTCACGGTCAGATCCACCGACGTCAAGCTGGTGTTCTTCTCTGACCATTGCCTCTTACTGGCTGACTGTCACTTACAGGATGACCAGCGGGTTGGCAGGGGAACATGGAAGCTCAATGCTACACTTCTAACCCCAGAGAATGGTGAGGAACTCAAAAGGGATTACAAAGGTTGGAGAACCGTGAAACCCCTCTTTGAGTCTCCAGTTCACTGGTGGGAGGTGATCAAGGAGAACATCAAGAGGTTCTTTATCTTCAAAGATGTTCAGAGGGCGAGAGAGAGACAGAGAGAAATGTCCCGACTCCAGAAAAGTATGCAAAATCTGCTCCAGCTGCAGTCGATGGGGGTCGAGGTCAAGGAGGACCGCCATGAGGTGAAAGAGCCAGCAGGCCTCACTCTTTGCCACAGAGGCCTCCAAGATCATCTTCTGGTCGAGAGTCCACTCCGTTGAGCAGGATGAGATGTGCTCGCGTTACTTCTTCCAAAAGGTACACACAGAGAGCTCTCTGATCAGCAGCCTGAAGGAAGAGGATGGCTCAGTAACATCTTCGCAGTCTGACTTACTAAGGATCAGCAAATCCTTTTATGCTGGGCTGTACGACAAGAAGCCCACAGACAGCATGGCTTCCCAGTCCTTCCTGTCATCTATCATGGAGGTCTTAGATGGCAGCATGAGGGAGAGACTAGACAAGCCGCTAATTCTGGACAAGCTGACAAAGGCCGTCAGGTCCTTCGAGACGAGTAAAGCTCCTGGAAGCAAAGGCTTGCCGGTTGAGTTGTATTCAGCTCTGTGGGACTGGGTCGGTCCAGACCTGCTGGAAGTATACGAGAGTATGCTTCTGGCTGGCAGCATGTCAGAATCCATGAGGAAAGGCATCATCACCCACATCTACAAACGGAAGGGGGAGAGGGCAGAAATCAGTAATTGATGACCCATCTCACTGCTTAATGTTGACTACACGATTCTGTCCAAAGTCATCGCCAGTCGAGTCAAGTCTGCTCTGGAGTTGGTGATTCATCCTGACCAGACCTGCACTGTACCGGGCAGGAAGATCTCTGATAGTCTTGCGCTACTCAGGGATACGATCGCCTATGTACAGGACAGGAGAGTGGACCGCTGCCTCATCAGCTTGGATCAGGAGAAGGCTTTTGACAGGATATCGCACACCTACATGATGGACGTGCTCTCCAAAATGGGGTTTGGGGAGGGAATCTGCAATTGGATCAAACTGCTCTACACAAACATCAGTAGTACAGTCTCAATCAATGGGTGGGAATCAGAAAGTTTCTTGATACAATCTGGAGTCAGACAGGGCTGTCCTTTCTCCCCGGTCTTGTTTGTTTGCTGTATTGAACCCTTTGCTGAGTCTATTAGGAGGGATGCGGGCATAAGAGGGGTGACAATCCCAGGCAGCGGAGGCACTCAGGTTAAAACCTCCCTGTACATGGACGACGTCGCCATCTTTTGCTCAGATCAGCTGTCCGTTCGCAGACTATTGAGCATCTGCGACCAGTTCGAACTGACCTCGGGAGCCAAAGTTAATCACAGCAAGAGTGAGGCCATGTTCTTTGGGAACTGGGCTGACCGATCCTTTGTCCCCTTCACCGTCAGGTCAGACTACCTGAAGGTGCTGGGGATATGGTTTGGAAGGGCCGGGGCGTGCACCAAAACCGGGAGGGAGCGAGTAGCCAGGATACACCATAAACTGAGCATGTGGGAGCAGTGATCTCTCTCCATTATGGGTAAGAACCTGGTCTTCAGGTGCGAGACGCTCACGTTGTTGCTGTATGTGGCTCAAGTCTGGCCCATACCCTACTCCTGCGCTGTGGTGGTCACCCGAGCCATTTTCAGCCTCATCTGGGGATCCAAAATGGACTGGGTCCGGAGGGACACGATGTTCAAATCTCTGGAGAAGGGCAGGAAAAATGTACCCAATGTCGCCCTCATCCTGATGACCACCTTTGTATGCAGCTGCATCAAGCTGTGCGTAGATCCCCAGTACGCAAACACCAAGTGTCACTACGTGCTGAGGTTCTATCTGCCCCCAGTGTTGCGTATGATGGGCCTGGTCACATTGCCGCTGAACGCTCCATTCAGTTGGACCGTGCCGTACCACCTATCCTTCGTGGAAAAGTTTCTGCAGAAAAACAACTTTGACCACCAACCCATCAGGCAGTGGTCTGCACGGAATGTCCTCAAGGTCCTACGGGAAAAGGAGATGGTGGATCTTGTCGGATGATTCCCCGAGCAGACTGCTAAAGTCATTTGGCAGAATGCCTCATCACCAGAACTTTCAAACAAGCACCAAGATGTAGCTTGGCTGGTGATGAGAAGAGCCCTCCCCATCAGATCCTTCCTGCACACCCGGAGTGTCACCCCCTCCACACACTGCCCTCGAGGTGGCAGTGGTGGGCAAGAAACTGTTGCCCACCTCCTTCTGGAATGTGTCTTTGCAAAGCAGGTGTGGAAAGAGATGCAGTGTTTTTTGTCGAGGTTCATCCCAAGCAGCTCTGTAACACAGGGGTCTGTGCTCTACGGGCTGTTCCCAGGGCCGCACACCGAGACAAACATCAACTGCTGCTGGAGGACCATCAATTCGGTGAAAGACGCTCTTTGGTCTGCATGAATCTTGCTGGTCTTCCAGCACAAAGAGTTGTCCACAACTGAGTGTTGCAGACTGGCACACTCCAAGGTCCAGGACTATGTGCTGAGGGACGCACTAAAGCTTGAGGCAGCCACGGCAAAGGCTCAATGGGGAAAGACCACTGTGTAAGGTCCCCCCATCAAAGTGAACTGAGGGGCTGGATCCATGGGAAACCCCTCGGGCTGTATCCAGAAAATATAGGTTTGCTGCAAAATGTACATGGCATGTAAAATGAAATGGAAGGGTTGTGAGGCAACTCACTCCTGTTTTGAAGGAAACTGATCTCCTTTGCACTCTTTGTATTGTCGACTTGGTGCTGTTTTGAACTGTTTTGTAATGTATTTTTTTTACAGATTTTTATGAATAAAGTATATTTTGGGGGAAAAAAAGCATTGTGCAGAGCTTGCCCTTTCCGCAGCCTCGGCTCCATCTCCTGTCTTGCTGCAGACTCCAGAGGCACAGCAACTGCAGCCCCCATACCTGTTGCAGTCTTTGTGAGAACAAGTCACTTATTCCTCAGCCCTCCTTGTGAGGACGCAGCAATACCCCCTGCCAACTCCAGGAACTCACCACAACACCTCCAAAAGCACTCCAGAGTATTTTCCGACAATTTGCAATAGCGAAAGTTCTTCAAAAATACCTTACCTGCAAGTTGGGTGCCTAACTCTTTAAATAATGCTAGGGCTGGGCCTCTCTTGCGGCTGAAAGCTTGCTCTTTGGGGCATGATGAGCAAATTCGTTGCATGGACCTACATGTCCCAAATTTGGAAAATGGGCATCACATTAGCTGGTATGATAGAATGAGTTAAGTTACTTCCAGCACTCACAGAGGTTGCCTGCATGAGTGCCCTTCTCAAGTTGGTGCACCAAGCGGGCTGCACCAAAAATGGCTGGCGGAGCAGTGTGTATCATCTTCCATAGTGCCATCTCCAGTGGTGCTATGGATACAAATTTTGCGCCCATAATCTCTTAGAATTAATACAAATGACATATGAACAGATCTATAAGCTTCTCAAACAATGGGGCGAATTTTACCGACCCCCCCCCCACCCAGCAACGTCGGGGGTCATGGCGGGGGGCGGGTGGTGGTGGGTGCAGAAAACGCCTCTGGCAGAGGCCCACCATGGGCTTCAACGCCAGGAAGGCCCGGCCCAATATTGCCGACAGTGGTGAGGCCTCATGGCGGCCCCCCCCCCGGCCGCTCACAGGAGCCAAATATGTAAATTAGTTTAAATGAACAAATAAATTACCTTCTCCCTCCCGCCGTCTGTCATGGTGCAATATTGATACCGGTGGCCGGCACTCACGCGCCTTCAGATTCCCATCCGGGGATTCGGGGTGGAACACTGGTGGGGAGGGGGGAGCAGGTAAGTTTTTGAGTGCGGGGGGTGGGGGGGGGAAGTGGTGTCAGAGTCATTTAATTGGTGTAGGGGATGGTGGGAAGGGGTAAAGTTTAAAGTTTATGAATTTTGGTGGGGGGAGGGTCAGGTGCACAAGGTAAGTGTTTTTGGGGGGAGAGGCCAGGTAATTAAGTCTATGGTTATTGAGGGGGGGTGGTGGGAGAGGGTCAGGATCAATTTGGTTAATTTTTTAAAATCACTATATCTTTATATATTTAAATTGAAGTGTAGGGCTTGAAGCCCTTTAAAAATGGTATCAGCACCTGCACAAAGGTGACTGACACCATTGCTGGGGACGGCATCCCACCCCCTCCACGCCACTGGTGGGGAGCAGTCCACCCTGGCTATTTAAATAAGTTGCCGCGCTTAATATTGCAGCGGCTCCATGACGGATTGTTTTCGCAGCGGTGGGACTATGAATTTCGGCCCAATATACGTATCCAAGCTGAAATTACAGCATTATACTGAATTTTAATTTGTAGCAATTGAAAAGGAACTAAAAATAGTTTTAGTAGGGTTAGTTTATGTTGTATACAATGCGCATTTTGTCTAAAAACTACAGCAAGTGTCTCATAAAAGATTTTTTTTAAACTGTATGAAATCTTAATTAAGTTGAAGTCTACTTGCAATGAATAAAAGCTTTCAGACATCAGAGCCATTCCATTTTGGATGCTACATGCAAAAGCATAAATCAATGCAAGACCTCAAGAGACTTTTCTCTCAGCTGTCCAGTGTTACAACCGCAGTAGGGACTGCAAACTTGAAAACAAGAGATATGAACTTGGTAGTACGGAACTTGAGTATTACTGAACATAGAGACATTTTGTCAAAGTTTTTCATCTTGCATTAATCAGGACAATTCGCAAGAATACCAATGTAAGAGGAAGCAACAAATTTATACTGTCTGAGAAAAGAGTGCTGATTGGTTGGCAAATGGACTCTGGTTGGTAGAAGCATTGCCATGGAAAATGCACCAGTTTATGGTGACTGACAATTAACTGCCAAGCTTTGTTTGAAATTTAAACCAGGCAGCTTGTATCTGATTGGTCAAGGCATTGCTCTGAGGAACAAACTAGTGAATATCTGTCACTTATTTTGTTTAGCTGAAACAGGTGCAATGTGTGTACACGTTCTTTCTGCCTGCAAAGAACAGGGCCCTGCGTATTAATATATGTAGCTTCCAATACACGCAAATGCGCCACACTGCAAGCCCTACTGACAATCATAAATTAGAAATCATGGAAAGTTTAAGGCACAGAAAGAGGCCACTTGGCCCATCATGTCTGTGCAGGCCAAAAAACGATCCACCTATTCTAATCCCACCTTCCAGCATTTGGTCCGCAGCCCTGCAGATTACGGCACTTGAGGTGCATATCCAGACTCCTTTTGAATGAGTTGAGGGTTTCTGCCTCAACTACCCTTTCAGACAGTGAGTTCCAGAGCCCACCACCATCTGAGTGAAAAGGTTTTTCCTCATCTCTCCTCTAATTTTTCAGCAATCACTTTAAATCTATGCACCGTTGTCACTGACCTCTCTGCTAAGGTGAATAGGCCCTCCACCTCCACTCTATCCAGGCCCCTCAAAATTGTGTACATTTCAATCAGATCTCCCCTCAGCCTTCTCTGGTCCAAGGAGAACAACCCCAGCCTATCCAATCTTTCCTCATAGCTGCATTTTTCCAGTCCCAGCAACATCCTTGTAAATCTCCTCTGTACCCTCTCTAGTGCAATTACATCCTTTCTGTAATGAGGTTACCAGAACTGCACACAGTACTCAAGTTGTGGCCTAACCAATGAGTTATACAGTTCCAGCATAACCTCCCTACTCTTATATCCTATACCTCGGCTAATAAAGGAAAGGATTCCATATGCCTTCTTAACCACCTTATCGACCTATCCTGCTACCTTCAGGGATCTGTGGACATTCACTCCAAGGTCCCTCACTTCCTCTGCACTTCTCAGTATTTTCCCATTAATCGTGTATATCTTTGCCTTGTTTGACCTCTCCAAATGCATCACCTCACACTTCTCCAGGTTGAATTCCATTTGCCACTTTTCTGCCCATCTGACCAGACCATCAATATCTTCCTGCAGCCTACAGCTATCCTCCTCGCTATCTACCACATGGCCAATCTTTGTGTCGTCTGCAAACTTCTTGATCATGCTCCCTACATTTACGTCCAGATCATTAATATACACCACAAAAAGGGGACCCAGTACTGAGCCCTGCAGAACGCCACTGGAAACAGCCCTCCAGCTGCTAAAATACCCGTCAACAATTATCCTTTGTTTCCTGCCACTTAGCCAATTTTGTATCCGCCTTGCTGCATTTCCCTGGATCCCATGGGATTTTATTTTTTTAACCAGTCTGCCATGTGGGACGTTGTCAAAAGCCTTGCTAAAATCCATGTAGACCAATTAGTTGTCAGCATAATTCTTAGCACACTGAGGATTATTTAGCAAATGTTGTCTAATCGCGGCATCACATCTAATGTGTTTTGAGTTTTGCAAGCATGGGCTAGTTGGGTACATTCTGTACCTTGCCCGTTGTGAACAGCGGAAGGGACCTTCTGTTTGATATGATCTGCCAGTCTTTGGGTTGTGCAGCCTATATACCTAGTATCACACTGGCATTGAAATTCATATACCACATTACTCATTTGTGTGATAGGCAGAACATCTTTTTGGCTTGACGGCAGCATCTTGTCAGTGGCAAACACTACACATGTTACTATTACATAGTAGCAGCATGAAACAGCTAGCTTCACCTGTTGGTCAAACTTTTGAGATACCTTACCCTTCCAGGGTAATCTGAGTTCACTTGCCAACCAATCAGCACTCTCTTCTCAAACAATATAAATTTGTTGCTTTCCCTTACATCGGTATTCTTGTGAATTGTCCTGATGAGTGCAAGACAAAAAGCTTCGACAAAATGTCTCTATTTTCAGCAATACTCAAAATATGAACTTCTCAGACCTAATTACACAACATGATTTCTTGTTTTAAGACTTTTACTATAACTAAGCTAAAAATCAACATTAACTAAACAGTACTTTGTAAGGAGTGAACACACTAAATTACAGAGAAAGGTATTTCCCATTCACTTATTAACACATTCGAAAACTCCACACCACATTTATACATTATATAGTGTCACGTCAACTTGCTTTGTTGAATGATAATTTTCTTTAATCCACTGACTGGAGATCTGAATTTATTCTTTTTGAAAAAATTTAAAAACGAACAGATAAAAAAGATGATTTTGCTAGCAGCTTAAGACAGCCACCTAATGTGCAACACTGTATCTTACATTGCAAGGTCTGTGAGGAGGAATATGAAATGTCTGCTCATCCCCAGCAAGATCCAGAAAGTTTAAGGCAACTGTTTGTTCTTTCTTTTAGCAAGAAGGAATACTGATAACTGCTATGCTTGAATGACTGAGTGACTGTCAGTGACAAGCCCCTCCCCATGTGTGACTTTTATGCTTGTGTTTCTCTACAGCAGCAAGGAGAAGCTTCTGGACTCTGACACTTGCAGACCCAAGTATGGGTCTCTGTCTCTCCATTTCAGCTTACAAGCTTTGAACTCTGCCAGTTGACTGACCATCTTTGCATACTCCAGCTACAATCAGAAACCCCATTGGAGGAAATCATCTGCATCGCTGTCTCCAAGAGACCGACCAAACCAGTCATCTACCTCTTCAAACTAAAAGCCTCAGGACCACTGACTTCATCTAGAAGCCAGCAGAATCACCAAATACTACAGATTGTATACCACTTTTTTCTATGGACTCTAAGTCACCCAATCTACTTTCCCCACTCTAACTTATTTGTGTGTGTGTAAACTTTTAGTGTGTATGTGTGAATGAAAGTTTATTATTTTTACTGTGCAGAGTATTTCTTAAATGGTAAGAGATTCAAAACTGTAGATGTACAAAGGGACCTGGGTGTCCTTGTCAATAAGTCACTGAAAGCTAACATGCAGATGCTGCAATTGTATAGAACTTTGGTTGGACACCACCTGGAGTCCTGTGTGCAGTTTTGGTCCCCTTACCTTAGGAAGGATATTATTGCCATAGAGGGAGTGCACAAAGATTCACCAGACTTATTCCCAGGATGGCGTATGAAGAGAGATTAGGGAAACTGGTCTTGTATTCTCTAGAGTTTTGAAGAATGAGAGGTGATCTCATTGAAACCTACAAAATACTTAAAGGGATAGACAGGGTAGATGCAGCTAAGATGTTTCCCCTGATTGGGGAGTCTAGAACCAGGGGACACAATTTCAAAATATGGGGGAAGTCACTTAGGACAGAGATGAGGAGAAATTTCTTTACTCAGAGGGTTGTGAATTTGGAATTCTCTACCCCAGAGGGCTGTGGAAGCTCAGTCATTGAGTATGTTTAAAGCAGAGATTGACAGATTTCTAAATACAAATGGCGTAAGGGGATATGGGGATCATGTGGGGAAAAGGCATTGAAGTGGATGATCAGCCATGATCATATTGAATGGCAGGGCAGGCTCGAAGGGCTGAATGGCCTACTCCTGTTCCTTATAGTTCAGTTTAGGTACAAAAAAGCTAACCGCTTTCTTTGTTGAACTCAAGAAAACCTATCCCATTTGTTCATAGCAAAGTAAGTAACCATAGTAAGTAAGTAATCAAACACTGACTGAAATGGCCAGTACATCCACTTTAAGAAATTAAAACTGTTGTGGCCAAACAAGGAGAGGGAAAAGAGGGAAGCCCTTCGACCCCTCCTCATTTGACCGTAACAATAGTGTTCTCAATGAAAAGGTACCTTTGCAGTTAAAAGCCACAAACATCTCCCAGCTACAATGGGTTGGATGTTCCAGTGTTCTTCTCAAAGTCAAAGTCCTCTTCACTCACTTCTTCTGAGCACATTCAACTGGACTTCCATTAATAAGGCAATTTCTGGTGACCCCGTTGATCTTTTCTCCTCCGCAAACCTTGAGCCTTCAACCAGGTTCAAATCTCAGCAGCCTTTTGCTGTATCGGTGATCTGAGAGCAGTTGTTTCCTCAGAAAACAGCCCAATGGTCTCTCACTCTCTCTCTAGGGTGTAAAGCAGACTGCTAGTCTTTGTTTCTTCCTTTTCAGACTCCAGACCTAGGAAAGCCTCTTGAATTTAGCCAGACCAAAAGTCAATAGTCATTTGCCTTTGACAATTCTCAGAGACTATAAGTCTGACCACACCAAAACCACCTGGGCCCTTCCTTTGTTTTCAGGTATTAAAAATTGCAACTCAAATCTGCATTTTAGAGCCCCCGGCTCTCTGCTTACAATCTGAGAGTCTGGGAGTCCCTTAGGTGTTACAACCTTGGCACCCTGCTTTCAAAAGGGTCTTTGATTTGGGTTCCTTGTTCTCATCATAACCAAGATCCCCAGCTTGTCTCTGGGCAGATTTTATGTGAGGTCATATATTTCCTCTGAATGTTCATCTTATACTGCATTAAAGATCAGTTTTTAAAACATAACCATACTACAAAATCCAGCATTCATAACAACAGGCAGAAGATTAAGAATGCAACTCAAAATCTCTTCAGCCCCAAATATAGGAAGATAACTTGACCTCGCAAAATGTACTTGCTGCTGCTGGGCAATGCAGATCAAAGAGACTGCTGTTTCCTGGTCTCACCACAAAGCTCATGCCTGAAATAGAGATAGGAACATAGGAGCAGGAGTAGGCCATTCAGCCTGTCAAGCCTGCTCCGTCATTCAACTAGATCATGGCTGATCATCTACCTCAATGCCACTTTTTCGCGCTACTTCCACATCCCTTGATGCCATTAGTATCCAGATAGCTATCGATTTCTGTCTTGAACATGCTTTCCACAGCCCTTTGGGGTAGAGAATTCCAAAGATGCACCATTCTCTAACTGAAGAAATTCCTCCTCATCTCAGTCTTAAAGGGCCTACCCCTTATTCTGAGACTATGTCCCCTGGTTCTAGACTCACCAGCCAGGGGAAACATCCTATGTACATCCACCCTGTCACATCCTGTAAGAATTTTGTACGTTTCAATGAGATCACCTCTCACTCTACAAAATTCTAGAGAATCTGGTCCAGGGAATTTATCAACCTTTAATTCAGTTAATTTTTATCATTACTACTTCTTTATTAATACTAATTTCTTTCAGATCCCCATTTTCACAAGTACCTTGATTCCCTAGTATTTCTGGCAGATTTTCTGTATCTTCCTCCGTGAAGGCAGCCACAAAGTCATTGTTTAGTTTCACTGCCATTTCCCTTTTCTCCATTATAAATTCTCCTGTCGCCACCTGTAATGGACTCACATTTGTCCTTGCTAATCTTTTCCTTTCCACATACCTAAAGAAGCTTTTACAGTCCATCTTTATGTTTCTTGCTAGCTTTCATTCATATTCTCTTTTCCTTTTCTTTATCAGTTTCTTGGTCATCCTTTGCTGGATTCTAAATTGTTCCAAATCCTCGGGCTTACCACTTTTGCTGGCAACCTTATAAGCCACTTCCTTTGATCTAATGTAATCTTTTACTTCTTTTGTTATCCACGGTTGATTCATCTTTCCTGTTGGATTTTTGTGTCTTAGAAGAATGTATATTTGTTGTAGACCATGTAATACTTCTTTAAATACTAGCCATTGCCTGTCTACTGTCAAATCTTTTAGTGTATTTTCCCAATCCACCATAGCCAACTTGCCGCTCATACCTTTATAGTTCCCTTTGTTCAGATTTAAGACCCTAGTTTCAGAATGAACTGTATAACTTTCAATTGTGCCTCTATACTAAGCCTCTGCATATCCTAGCCTTGTTAGACCCCAGAAAAGGCCAGAAGAAGTCTGAAAACTCTCATAATTGTACAAGGATTTCAGTGTGGAGGGGCACTTGATCCTCCCTGTAAAAACCTACAAGCTTGTCAACTTTTTCCTCAATCTGGCACAGCGGATCTTCCAGAATGTTTGTTTTGAGCAGTTTCAGAGCATTGGATGAGGAAGAAACTATTAGATTAGACTAACTCCTTTCAACAGTTACCATGATTCGCCATCTGAGCCAGCATGGCCTATAACCATATCATCCAAATTCAACACAACTATAGAACCCAGTGGCATTCCTGCATCCTTCAGCCCTACTCCCTCAGAACTATGGCAGGGATTTGATGTTGGGCGGACGGAAGCTGGCCACCGACTGAAAAGTCGGTGGCGAACCCGCTTCCACCTCGCCTAGGGATCCGTTCTGCATTTTACAGGTCCCCAGGCTTTAATTGTTCCGAGGCGGGACTTCCATCCGCTTGAAGGAGGAAGTCCCCGCCTCACTGAGCTGCTGGCCAATCAGCAGACCGGCAGCTCTTAGTCCAAGCAGCATCACAGGTGGCCACTGCTGGGATTGCAACCCGGCCGACCGCAGAGGAAGACATGGAGCTGGGAGTTAAGGTAAGTTTTGGTTGCCTCGCCGGGGGTAATCGGTCAGGCCCCAGCGAGGCAAAGGTGGTCAGTTGGGGGGAAGGGGGGCGTGTTGGGCATTGGGGGTGGTTGGGGTAACGGGGGCAGCCCTCCATTGGGCACCCTGTGCCCGATGAGCAGGCCCCCACCCGGGATGACCAGCAGCCGCCTGGTTTTCCCAGGCAGCTTTTCCCAGCTCCAGGACACCCGCTTGCCACGGGTAAAATCCGCGTTGAGGCAGGTGAAGGCCCTTAAGTGGCCGTTAAGTGGCCCTACGTAAAGGGCGGCAGAGGTGGGAGTGGGTCAGAAAAGCCTCCCAGAGCCTCCCGCTCCACCCCCGCCACCGTCCCGCTTGTTGGGGTGGCGTAAAATTGCGGCCTATGTCTCTATTCCGCAACAACTCCACAGATACATTCTTACCCTCTGTCCTTCCGTCCACAACAAAATACAATAAAGAAATGTGACCTGGAATGAGATTTAGGCTGTCAGATGTCATAGAAGGGAGCACAGAATTTTACAGCACAAAAGGCACAAAATTGAGTCTAGTCAGCTCTCTGAAAGAGAATGGTGAGTGGCATGGAAATAAGATCCTTACCACTACCACATTTAGCAAAATATACACTGGACAACTTCAGATTGTACACCAAACATAATGGTAAATTTTTCTTAAGCCCCATACCATTAGCCAAATCTGCATGTAGGCAATACACATAGAATCACAGAATGGTTACTGCATAGAAGGAGGCCATTCGGTCTCTCATGTCTGTGCTGACTCTCTGTCAGAGCAACTCACCGAGTCCCACTCTACTGCCTTTTCCTCGTAGCCCTGCAAATTTTTTCTCTTCAGATAATTATCCAATTTTCTTCTGAAGGGTTCGATTGAATTTGCCTGCACCACACTCTCAGGCAGTGCATTCCAGATGCTAACCACTTGCTGCATTGGAATGTTTTTGTCCATAGATTTCAAAGTGACTGCATGTGAGGCCTAGCAAATGTGATGTAGAGATGTGGGGCCTGGCAAAACTTACCCTATGGTGTGCCCACACGCGTTCAGGTTAAAATTAATCTCTGACAAATCTGTACTGCCACAAACTGTAGACACTAACCTCCAACACCTGATTATCTGATATATATTCCCTTTGACTCAAGTTCTGTAGAAGAAGCTGAGCTTCACAAATTTATCCTTCAAAACTGAACTCAAGTGAACTAATATAAAAGGAATATTTTTTGAAAAATCACATTTCCAAAGGAACTACCTAGAACAAAAATAAATTGGAATCCTACATCTTTATTATTGTACTTGCTGCTGTTGGAACAAGTGCCCATGCTATTTACATGTTTACATGTGGCTGTACCACTAGTGTGATCCAAAATGACCAAATTCCCCAAATAATCCTAACTGGAATATGGTAAATTTAAGAATGCACACATTTAAAACTCCTGTTGTTGAATCATTAAAAAGATGTGCTCCTCAAGCCTGGTGAGGCATATGCATTGTTTAAGAAGTGCAGAAAACTAGCCCTAAATGGGGAGGAGGTGGCGCAGTGATAATGTCACTAGACTAGTAACCCAGAGCGCAAGGCTTATCCACTGGCGGCATGGGTTTGAATTCCACCACAGCAGATGGTGGAATTTGAATTCAATTAATAAATCTGGAATTAAAAAGCTAGTCTAGCGGTGACCATGAAACCATTGTTGATTGTTGAAAAAACCCATCTGGTTCGCTAATGCCCTTTAGGGAAGGAAATCTGCTGTCCTTACCTGGCCTGGCCTACATGTGACTCTAGACCCACATCAATGTGGTTGACACTTAAATGCCCTCTGAAAAGTCCTAGCAAGCAACTCAGTTGTAACAAACCACTACAAAGACTAAGAAAAGGTAAGAAACCAGACGGATCACCCAGCATCGACCTAGGCACCGTAAATGACAACGGCAAACCTAGCTCTGTCGAGCCTGCAAAGTCCTCCTTACTAACATCTAGGGGCTTGTGCCAACATTGGGAGAGCTGTCCTACAAACGAGTGAAGCAACAGCCTGACATAGTCATACTCACAGAATCATACCTTGTGGACAATGTCCCAGACACCGCTATCATCATCCCTCATTATGTCCTGTCCCAACGGTAAGACAGACCCACCAGAGGTGCCGGCACAGTGGTATGTAGTTGGGAGTGAGTTACTCTGGGAGTCCTCAACATTGACTCTGGACCCCATGAAGTGTCATGACATATGATCAAACATGGGCAAGGAAACCTCCTGTTGATTACCACCTATCGCCCCTCACCCTTGGCTGATGAATCAGTGCTTCTCCATGTACTCTGGGTGGGGGACTTCAGTGTCCATCACCAAGAGTGGTTCGGTAGCACCATTACTGGCCGAATCCTGAAGGACGTAGCTGCGAGACTAGGTCTGCAGCAGGTGGTGAGGGAACCAATGAGAGAAAAGCCTACTTGACCTTGTTCTCACCAATCTACCTGTCACAGAAGTATCTGTCTATGACAGTATTGGTAGGAGTGATCACCACAGAGTCCTTGTGGAGACAAAGTCCTATTTTCACATTGCAAGTACCCTCCAACGTGTTGTGTGGCACTACCACCGTGCTAAATGGGATAGATTTCAAACAGATCTAGCAACTCAAAACTGGGTATCCATGAGGCACTATGGGCCATCAACCACAATCTGTAACCTCATGGCCCGGCATATCTCCCACTTTACTATTACCATCAAGCCACAGGATCAATACTGGTTCAATGAAAAGTGTAGGAGGGCATGCCAGGAGTAACACCAGGCATATCTAAAAATGAGGTGTCAGCCTGGTGAAGCTATAACACAGGACTACTTGTATGCCAAACAGCGAAAGCAGCATGCAATAGACAGGGCTAAGCGATCCCACAACCAACAGATCAGATCTAAGCTCTGCAGTCCTGCCACATCCAGTCATGAATGGTGGTGGACAATTGAACAACTGACAGGAGGAGGAGGCTCCACAAATATCCCTATCCTCAACGATGGGCGAGCCTAGCACATCAGTGCAAAAGACAAGGCTGAAGCTTTTGCATCCATCTTCAGCCAGAAGTGCCAAGTGGATGATCCATCTCGGCCTCCTCCTGAGGTCCCCAGCACCACAGATGTTAGTCTTTAGCCAACCCGATTCACTCCACGTGAGATCAAGAAATGGCTGAAGGCACTGGATACTGCAAAAGCTATGGGCCCTGACAACATTCCGATAATAGTACTGAAGACTTGTGCACCAGAATTACCTGTGCCCCTATTCAAACTGTTCCAGTACAGCTACAACACTAGCATCTACCCAGCAGTGTGGAAAATTGCCCAGGTATGTCCTTTGCACAAAAAGCAGGACAAATCCAACCCAGCCAATTACTGCCCTATCAGTCTACTCCCAATCAACAGCAAAGTGATGGAAGGGGTCATCGACAGTGAAATCAAGCAGCGCTTGCTCAGCAATAACCTGCTCACTGACGCTCAGTTTGGGTTCTGCCAGAGTCACTCAGCTCCTGACCTCATTACAGCCTTGGTCCAAACCTGGGCAAAAGACCTGAACTCCAGAGGTGAGGTGAGAGTGACTGACCTTGACATCAAGGCAGCATTTGACCAAGTATGGCATCAAGGAGTCCTAGCAAAACTGGAGTCAATGTGAATCATGGAAAAAATTTCCGCCGGTTGGAGTTTACCCAGCACAAAGGAAGATGGTTATGGTTGTTGGAGGTCAATCATCTCAGTCCCAGGACATCACTGCAGGAGTTCCTCAGGGTAGTGTCCTAGGCTCAACTATCTTCAGCTACTTCATCAATGACCTTCCCACCAGCAGAAGGTCAGAATTGGGGATGTTTGCTGATGATTGCACAATGGTCAGCACTATTCATGACTCCTCAGATACTGAAGCAGCCCATGTCCATATGCAGCAAGACCTGGACAATATCCAGCCTTGGTTTGATAAGTGGCAAGTAACATTCGCACCACACAAGTGCCAGGCAATGATCACCTCAAACAAGAGAGAATCTAACCATCTCTCCTTGAAATTCAATGGCATTATGATCATTGAATCCCCCACTATCAACATCCTGAGGGTTACCATTGACCAGAAACTGAACTGGATCGGTCACATAAATGCTGCGGCTACAATGGCAGGTCTGAGGCTGGGAATTCTGCGGCGAGTAACTAACTTCCTGACTCCCCAATGCCTGTCCACCATCTACGAGGCACAAGTCAGGAGTGTGATGGAATACTCTCCACTTGCCTGGAAGGGTGCAGTTCCAACAACACTCAAGAAGCTCGACAGCATCCGGGACAAAACAACCACGTTGACTGACACCCCATCCACCACCTTCAACATTCACTCCCTCCACCACTGATGCACAGTAGCAGCAGTGTGTACCATATACAAGATGCTGCAACAACTCACTGATGCTCCTTCAACAGCACCTTCCAAACTCACGACCTCTACCACCTAGAAGGACAAGGGCAGCAGATGCATGGGAACACCACCACCTGCAAGTTCCCCTCCAAGCCACATATCATCCTGACTTGGAACCATTTCTTCACTGTCACTGGGTCAAAATCCTGGGACTCCCTTCTTAACAGCACTGTTGGTGTACCCACACCCCACGGACTGCAGCAGTTCAAGAAGACAGCTCACCACCACCTTCTCAAGGGCAATTAGGGACAGGCAATAAATGCTGGCCCAGCCAGTGACGTCCACATCCCATGAACGAATAAAAAAATGGAGATTGAAAATGAATAGATATTCTGGAGATTTGTGTGGTTACTTTCAGGCATTCAGGAGTAATTGATCCTCAGATGGTTAAAAGGATGAAGTAAAGTCCATAACAAACTAAGTTGTACAAGATCTGTTGAAAGGGTAGACTTCATGGGCTCAAATGTTTTTTCTTTGTTCCCTTTTAAATGGAAAGTACATCGTAACTCATGCACTTCTGCAGGGCTTGTGGGTTAGACATCTACATATTGGTGAAAGAGCTATTGTAACGCCCTTGTCCTAATGCAACAGTTTTTATATCTTTACAATTTTAGATGACTATAATATATATAGTACAATTTTAAAAATTGAAGCATATACAATAAATTTACATTCAAAATTTACATTGCTACAAATCAGACACCAATGGGTATCTAGTTTAATAGAAACTGGAAAAGGAAAAGCCGTTAGAATATTTTTGTTCATACCAATCCATAGTACAATATTTATGAAAGTGGTGCAAGCTGTATGAACTGTTGGATTCTTCTCACTTAATTAGAATGTGCTGACTCAAACCACATTTCAACTCATGAGAATAATCTTGGTATCTTGATTAAGAATCACTCATCCAATGTGGTTTGGGAGTACAATGTTTGTACTCTCAAAGGAACTCATTGAGCTCTTGTTACTGTCTAGAAAAGCTGAAACTGCAGCTAAATTATCAAACTGCACACACAGCCTGCAAAGGTCTCTGACAATTACAATGGTCAGAAAATTCCTTGGAGCTGCTATGGAAGTGCAGCAGAAACTCCATTTCCGTGTGTAAGCTTTTGCAACACATCCAACGAACTAATACCAATGGGACAGGAACAGCTCTCAGAAATTTTCTGGCCAGTGTTTCTATTGAACTTCTTCTTTCCCCAAATTCCAGCAATTACAGATTTTTGTTACTTGCTGACTATCTAACAGTTTAAATGTAGCAGAACACATCAAACAAATTACCTTCAAAGCAAGAGCAATAAAAGAAAAATTCTCTTAAGGATTCAGCTTACCACTTCAGGAAACAGCTTCGTTGCAAGGTCATGAATGGCTTTACCACAAATGCAGAGGGTTGACACAAGAAATATAACACCCAAAATGGCACAAGCTCTGTGAAAAAGAAATTCATGGAGAGTTGATAAAAATCATTAAAATAACATTTTTAAAGATTGTTATTCCAATTGTATTTTGTTTAGAATACACTGACATACTGTACAATTACGGTACAGTGTATAAGGTATAGTATACACAGTCGACAGTAGCAGCGTGTGATCTGTTTTGAATGGTTGGAGTTATGGATTACTCTGGGGTCCAATTCCAGATTGCAGGTTGATGTATCGCCTTGTGCTTTTACATAGAAGTTATAACATGGAAACTGGTTAATCAGCCCAACCAGGGCTAGTTGGTGTTCCTCCTCCACAGGTGCAGTTGTAACTATTCCCATGCACCTGTCCTGTTCACTTATCCCTTTATCTCCCTTTCCTTCAACAACCTATCTAACCTATCCTTAAATGTCAATAAGGTTGTGTGTCAATCTCTGCTCCAGTAGTGCATTCCACACAAACTCACAGACCTCTGTTTTAAAAAAAAAACATTTCTCTTGCTCTTTGTCCTAATCAACTTACATTTTATCATATATCCATGTACCCTCTTTCTAGATCTCTCACTAGAAACAGTCCATTTCTATCTACTCTTTCCAATCCCTTGATAATTTTAAACACCTCTATTAAATTACCCCATAATCTCCCCTGTTCTAGCCAATTTTCCAAGTCTTTCATCACATTTGTATTTCTTCATACTGGGAAGCATGCAGTAAAACAAAAACAGAGCTGGAGACCTTCCACAGGTCAGGAAGCATCTGGAAGGAACAGACAAAATGCCTCAGGCACTTTTGAGGAGGAGTACATACCCAAAACATCCCGCCTGTTCTTTCCATAGATGCCACTCAGCCCGATGAGTATCTCCAGCACCCTCCGACATCTTCGGTATTATCGAAACATCCTAGTGAATCTGAGCTGCACCCCCTCTTTTTCCTCGGCATCCTTCTAATAGTGTCAGCCCAAAACTGTGCACAATACCCCATAGTTTTCACACTGTCAATGCCTGATAGATTTTGGTTCTGTCACCAGTGCTTTCATAGTTATCTTGTTCAGTTGGCATTGAATAAGCTCTGATTGCTTAGCACGTGACTTACAAGGGGACTGCTGTTGATATGGCAACAAGCTGCTGGCAGTGGGCTGGGATTGGGAACCTGATTTGAAACATTTCTCCATCTTAATCTTAGTCTCAGAGTCTATCATCTTCTAGGACCCGACTATTTTTCTCCATACCTCAACTTATATTGAGCAGATTGGTTGGGGGAGAGCGCGACAAGCTCAGTACAAGCCTGCAATAGGCTGCAGCTAAAATGAAAATCAACAGCTTGATTATGGGGGATGTCACAAGGAGGAGACCCACAAGACGATGTGTTGGATCCAGTTCAATGAGATAATTAGTGGTTTTGTACACTAACATTTCTTTTTAATTCAGAATTCCAGAATATAGCTTTATAGCTACCAAAACCTCACACGGAGCAATGTTCTTTTTGCTATGTTCCATGTAATACATAATAGAGTCCATATTCAAGAGCTTTGTTACTACAGTCCTGACCAGTTGCACTATCTACACTCATCATGGGCAGCTACTTATATTGGAGAAATGGCGCTAACCATTTGCTAATACCATAGTAGTCAATTACAAAGGCGCCACTATAATGTATTAAGCAGAATTTCAGGCAGCTCAATAGATACTTCGCATTTCACTATCTCCCAGAACTAACAAACTTCCTGTTTTTCTTTAAATAACAACAAAGAAGACCTACATTGGTTGCATTTAAACACAAGTGTTCCATATGAACAGCACATTTGGAAGACTCTACAAACGAGTGTGGAGCAACCATAGCCTCAAAGCACAGACCAAACTCAAAGTGTACAAAGCCATGGTCTTCACCACCCTTCTGTATGATGTCAAGTCATGATCCTATACCACCATCATGTACGCCTTCTAGAGCACTTCCATCAGAACTGCCTCCGCAGCATCCTCATGATCCGCTGGCAGGACTGCATCACAAACATTGAAGTCCTGGAAACAGCCAACATGACCAGCATCAAGGCCATCCTCCTGCAAAGCCAACTGCATTGGGCAGGTCACGTTGCCTGGATGGACGACAGTCGCCTGCCCAAGATCGTGTTGCCTGGAGAGCTGCCCACTGGTAAAAGGAACAGAGGGACCCCATGCAAATGTTTCAAGGAATCCCTGAAGAAGTCCCTCTCTGTGTGCCACATCGACCATCGCCAGTGGGAAGCTCAGGCCATAGATCGTGATGACTGGAGATGCTACAACGGGAGTGCTACAGAAACCTTTGAGACTGAGCAAAGGACCAGCATGAAAGAGAAAATGAGGAGAAGGACAGATCCAATTGCCCCCAGCAGTGAGTACACTTTCATTTGCGCCCGTGTGGGAGAATCTGCCGGTCGCGGACAGGCCTGACTAGCCACCTGCGGGCCTACAACCGACGACTACAAGCTTCCCAAAATCTTTGTCCGCGAAGCAACGGCAAGGATATTGGTTGCATTCAAACACAACTGTTCCATTCAGCCACTTACCTCAGCTAGTAATTTAAACTTCACGAGTGGTCGGGACTGAATAAACTTTACACTGCCTAACCTGCACTGATGGATTCTACTAATGAAAATGTATGGGATGACATTTGAGCACCAACAAAAGCTCTGTAGTCATCTAAATAGGCAATGTTTTAAACTCATTTCAGTTCATTTTGGAAAGCAATGGACAGTGTACTTCACATTTTGCAACAGAGTGCACCATGTGAACTGCAACAAATGAGAAATGACAATTGCATGATTTGCTTTCAATAAAGTCAGGAACTGAAAATGCAAGTCATGCTCATCAAAGGTGAAAATGCAGTTCCAACCTTCATGACTTATGAATAAACCATATATAGAAAGCAAGTGACGGGGAGGAGAGATTGGGAATGGCACGCGCAGGCAGGAAGCTGTGTTTTGGTGGTTTGGAATGTGCCATGCCGTCCTACAAGACCTGGGAAAAGCCTCTGATTTACTAATGTGACTACTTTTATTAGCTCAGACGGTTATACTAGTGTAAATAGTTTTAATATTGCAGAGGGACTTACTAGTGTGAATAGTTTTAAATAGTGCAGAGGAATGTAATAGTATGAACTAGCGGCGAGTCTGTGGCCAAGGGGGCTTGGTCCTGAGGACGCGTTTTGCAGACTCAGGGGTGGGGGGCTTGGTCCCGGTGGCTTCCTTCATGTGAGGAAAGGGGTGAGGCAGAGAAAGTGGGGACTGTCGGACAGAGAGCAGGAGGGAAAAATGCATGGGGGTTGGAGGCAGAGGGAGCTGTAGCCAGAGGTTTTTGGAGGCTTCGGGGAGGGAGGGAATGGGGCTGAAATGGGAGCAATCTGTCAGAGGCACAGAAAATCTGAGAGAGGGGGAGATTAAGGATGAGGTAGGCTTGAATGTGAGTGAATGTGGGGTGGGGGGTGGGGGTTGCTGCAGAAGGAATCTGGGAGAGGGGGTGAGGGAGGTTTAGGAGTGGATGAGGGTGGAATAGTGGGGGTGTAGGCAATCTGTGTGTGTCCCTGTGCCTGTCTACACACCTTGAGTATGTCCATTGTGCTAATGTTATGTAGCAGAGCCTGGTCTCCAACCATCTTGGACCTCCTTGCCACTGGATCAAGACCTCACTCTGTCAAAACCATGTGGTAGCTTAGCTGGTCGGCAATGGCCACCCCACGTTAAAAAGTCTCATGCATAGGCATCTTCCACTTCTCTAATGAGGTTTGGGACCTAGACCATCAGGACCCTCATGGACAACCCCAACAGCGACAGACCTGACTGCCACACCAGTACCATAGTGCAGGAGCTCAGGTGCTACAATATCGATATTGCTGCCCTGAGTAAGACACGCCAGGCAGGAGGAGGCCAGCTCAAGGAACAAGGTGACAAGTACACATTTTTCTGGAAGGGCAACCCGGAAGAGGAGCAGCGCCTCTATGGGATGGGCTTCACCATCAAGAACGAGCTTGTCTGGCTTCTCAGTGAGTCCCTGTGGGATAAGCAAGTGCCTCATGATTCTTTGTCTCACCCTAACGAGAAATCAGTATGACACTGTTGTCAGTGCATATGTTCCTACCCTATACACAACAGATGAGGCTAAAGAGAGGTTCTACTCCAACCTTGTGCAATCCCTAGCCCGAGTCCCAGCGGGGCACAACCTGATTCTCCTTGGTGACTTCAATGCCAGAGTTGAGTGGGACACAAACCTGTAGAAGGGTGTGACTGGCAGGGAAGGAGTAGCCAAAGCAAACTCCAATGGAGTCCTTCTCCTTAACAAAATGCTTAGAGCATGTCCATGTCATAACTGACACCCTGCTTCTTCAGAAAGATAGACACAAGACCTCGTGGCAACATCCAGGATCCAAGAACTGACACCTACTTGACTACATCATCGGCCAAGCTAAAGATCACAGGGATGTCTACACCACTTGTGCCATTCGAGGCGCTGACAACTGTTATACTGATCATCCCCTAATTTGGTCTATCATCTCCATCAACCTGGCTCCTAAACAGCGATGGCAACAGAAATACTGCCACAAGAAAATTAACATTGAATGTCTCAAGGATCCTGCAAAGGCAGCTCTTCTCAACCAGGGCCTTACAGGCAACCTCTCGATTCCCAGCCAACAGGAGCTGTTATGTGTCACAGTGCTTGGTCCACTCTCTCTCTTGGCATTTCTTCGCAGACGAAGATTTTGAGAAGGTTGCACTCATCGGTTGCAGGCCTGCAGTTGGCTAGTCAGGCCTATCCGCGACTGGCAGATTCTCCCACAGCGGGTGCAAATGAAGGTGTAGTGGCTGTTGGTCAAATGGATCTATCCTTCTCCTTTTCTCTTTCATGCTGGTTCTTCGCTCAGTCTCAAAGGTGTCTGTAGCCCTCCTGATGTAGCATCTCCAGGCATCACGATCTATCGCCTGCACTTCCCACTGTCAATGGTTGATGTGGCACACAGAGAGGGACTTCTTCAGGGAGTCTTTGAAACGTTTGCATGGGGCTCCTCTGTTCCTTTTACCCATGGTCAGCTCTCCATACAACACGATCTTGGGCAGGCAACTGTCGTCCATCCAGGCAACGTGACCCACCCAACGCAGTTGGCTTTGCAGGAGGATGGCCTCGATGCTGGTCATGTTGGCTGTTTCCAGGACTTCAATGTTTGTGATGCGGTCCTGCTAGGGGATCTTGAGGATGCTGCAGAGGCAGTTCTGATGGAAGTGCTCTAGAAGCCGTACATGATGGCGGTATAGGACCCATGACTCAAAGCCATACAGAAGGGTGGTGAGGACTACGGCTTTGTACACTTTGAGTTTGGTCTGTGCTCTGAGGCTGTGGTTGCTCCACACTCGTTTGTAGAGTCTGCCAAATGTACTGTTTGCTTTTGACAGCCGATTGTCCACTTCCTTGTCTATGGCGGCATCAAACGAGATGACGCTCCCCAAATCAGTAAATTGCTTGACTGCATTCAGCTTGGTTCCCTCAATGACAATGCTTGGTGGTCTATACTCTTCTTGGGGTGCAGGCTGATGCAGGACTTCAGTTTTCTTTAAACCGATTTTTAGTCTGAAAAGTTGATCCACTTTGGAAAAACATGTTGTTATATGTTGCAGGTCTGACTGGCTGTGGGCCAGGAGCGTGCAGTCATTGGCAAAAAGAAGTTCACAGATGAGTTTTTCTTGTGTCTTTGTGTGAGCCTGAAGGCGCCTGAGGTTGAAAAGGCCTCCATCAGTCCGGAAGCATCTGTAAACTCCCTCCTTAAGGTCTTCCATTGCCTGCTGCAGCATCATGCTGAAAAAGATGGTGAATAGGGTCGGGGCCAGCACACATCCCTGCTTCACGCCATTGGAGATATGGAAGGGACTTGAGAGGTCGCTGTTTTGCTTGACTTGTCTGCACTGATTTTCATGAAACCGCTTCACCATGGCCAGGAACCTGGGTGGGCATCCAAGTTTTTCAAGGATTTTCCAAAGTCCATCTCTGCTCAAAGTGTCGAATGCCTTAGTGAGATCTTTGTTTTTCTCACGACACTTTTCTAGTAATTGTCTGAGTACAAGTACCATGTCTGTGGTGCCTCTGTTTGTTCTCAAACTGCACTGGCTCTCTGGGAGGTTTTCTTCCTCATTGTTGGCACAAGCCTGTTCAGAAGTATTCTAGTCAGGATCTTCAACTCTAAAGTCAACCATATTCGGCACTTGTGAAGTTCTTGCCTTCTCTACCAGGAAACATGAAGACTGATTCAATGAGAATGACCAAGAGATACAGGAGCTGATCAAGCGTAAGCGCAAAGCATTCATAGATTGGAATCATCACCACACTTCAAGAGAAAAGCAGCAGATCTACAAGCATCTGAAGGCAGCAGTCCAACAAAAACTTTAGATATAAAGAACAAATGGTAGGTGGAAAGGGAGTGGGAGATCCAACAGCTTGCGGATAACTATGATATGTGTGGGTTCTTTAACATTGTTCATACCCTCTATGGCTCAAATGTTCAAGTGCCTACCCCACTAAGAACCAAAAATGGAGGAGAGCTTATCAAGGACAGAGAAGCAGTCAACTGGAGGGAACATTTCAATGAGCTCCTCAACTGGGACTCTGTCTTTGACCCGAGTGTCCTCGACTCTGTCCCTCATTACACTACCCAGCTCAGTCTTGGCGCTACTCCGGCCCAGAATGAAGTTGAAAAAACATTCATCAGCTGAGAAACAACAAGGCCTCTGGAGCAGACAGATTCCCTGCAAAATCCTAAAACACAGTAAATATATACTACTAGTGCGATTGTACAACCTCTCTTCCCTTATCTGGGAAGAGGAGCACATGCCAGGGGATCTCAGGGATGCTGTAATTGTGACCATCTTCAAGAAAGGAGATAAATCTGATTGTGGTAATTACGGAGGAGTCTCCCTACTGTCTACCACGCAGAAGATCATTGCAAGAATCCTCCTTAACCACCTCCTTCCAATGGCCGAAGAGCATCTCCGAGAGTCACAATGTGGATTTCACCCACTGAGAGGCACTACAGATGTGATCTTCATTGCACGGCAAATCCAGGAAGAATGCAAGGAGCAGCAGCAACTGCTGTACATGGCCTTTTTTGACCTCACAAAAGCCTTTGACTCTGTAAATCATTAGGATTTATGGAGTCCTCAAATTTGGCTATCCTAAGAAATTTATCACCATCCTTTGCCTACCACATGATGACATGCAAGGCGTGATCCTTACTAATGCAACCACTACAGACCCTATCTCGGTGAAGAATGAGGTCAAACAAGGCTGTGCCATCGCACCAACCCTGTTCTCCATCTTTTTTGCCTCACCTCACCTCCAGCAAGATCACCACAGGAGTGGAGATAATGTACAGGATGGATGGGAAATTATTCAACCTTCGTTGCCTCCACTCCATAGCTAAGGCTAGTCCAACCTCTGTTATTGAGCTTCAGTATGCAGGTGACACTTGTATATGTGCTCACCCAGAGACAGAGCTCCATGTCATCACTGACTTCTTCACCGAAGCATATAAGAGGATGGGCCTTCCTATAAAAATCTGGAAAACTAAGGCCCTCTTTCAACCCGCTCCCATAGCACAACACCATCCCCTCAACATCAATCAAGATTCACGGCAAGACCCTGGAAATTGTGGATCACTTTCCATATTTCAACAAAGGCAGACATAGATGATGAAATCCACCACCGTCTCCCATGTGCCATCTCAGCCTTCAACTGACTGAGGAAAAGAGTATTCAAGGACGAGGATCTCAAACCCAGGACTAAGCTCATGCTTTACCAGGCACCAGTGATCCCCATGTTCCTACATGCTTTGGAGACTTGCTCAATCACAGCAGGCACCTCAGGTATTGGAAAAATACCACCAATACTATCTCTGTAAAATACTTCAAATTTGTTGGCAGAATAGGTGGCCAGATGTCCACATCCTCTCCCAAGCAAACATTTCTAGCATCAAGATGCTAATAACCAAAAACCAGGGTCGCTGGGCAGGTCACGTCGTTCGCATGCCTGACACCTCAGACTCCCAAAACAACTACTCCAATCCGAACTTCATTGTCGTAAGAGACTCCCAGGAGGACAGATGAAACACTTTAAGATAAAAGCAAAATACTGCGGATGCTGGAAATCTGAAATAAAGACAAGAAATGCTGGAAATACTCAGCAGGTCTGGCAGCATCTGTGGAGAGAGAAGCAGAGTTAACATTTTGGGTCAGTGACCCTTCTTCGGAACTGGCAAATATTAGGAATGTCAAAGGTTATAAGCAAGTAAAGCGGGGGGTGGGGCAAGAGATAACAAAGGAGAAGGTGTAGATTGGACAAGGCCGCAGAATAGCTGGTCATGGAGCAAAGGCAAACAATATGTTAATGGTGTGTTGAAAGACAAAGCATTAGTACAGATAGGGTGTTAACGGACTGAAGATTGAACAGCAGCAAGTACAAACATGAAAAAAAGTGAGTAAGCAAACTGAACAAACTAAGATGAAATAAAATAAACGTACAAAAAAAATGTAAAAAAGAAAAAATAACTAAAAATAAAAGTAAAATGGGGGGCCAGTCATGCTCTGAAATTATTGAACTCAATGTTCAGTCCGGCAGGCTGTAGTGTGCCTAATTAGTAAATGAGATGCTGTTCCTCGAGCTTGCGTTGATGTTCACTGGAACACTGCAGCAAGCCCAGGATAGAGATGTGAGCATCAGAGCAGGGGGGAGTGTTGAAATGGCAAGCAACTGGAAGCTCAGGGTCCTGCTTGCGGACTGAGCAGAGGTGTTCCGCAAAGCGGTCACCCAGTCTGCGTTTGGTCTCCCCAATGTAGAGGAGACCACATTGTGAGCAGCGAATACAATATACTACATTGAAAGAAGTACAAGTGTTTGCTTCACCTGAAAGGAGTGTTTGGGGCCTGGGGTAGTGAGAAGAGAGGACGTAAATAGGCAGGTATTACACCTCCTGCGATTACAGGGGAAGGTGCCATGGGAAGGGGATGAGGTGGTGGGGGTAATGGAGGAGTGGACCAGGGTGTCGCGGAGGGAACGATCCCTTCGGAATGCTGACGGAGAAGGGAGGGGAAGATGCGTTTGGTAGTGGCATCGCGCTGGAGGTGGCGGAAATGGCGGAGGATGATCCTTTGGATATGGAGGCTGATGGGGTGGAAAGTGAGGACGGGGGAACCCTGTCACGGTTCTGGGAGGGAGGGGAAGGGGTGAGGGTAGAGGTGCGGGAAATGGGCCGGACACGGTTGAGGGCCCTGTCAACAACAGTGGGGGAAATCCTCGGTTGAGGAAAAAGGAAGACAAAATGGAAGCGCTGTCATGGAAGGTAGCATCATCAGAGCAGATGCGTCGGAGATGGAGAAACTGGGAGAATGGAATGGAGTCCTTACAGGAGGCAGGGTGTGAAGAAGTGTAGTCGAGGTAGCTGTGGGAGTTGGTGGGCTTATAATAGATATTAGTAGACAACCTATCCCCAGAGATGGAGACAGAGAAGTCGAGGAAGGGAAGGGAAGTGTCAGAGATGGACCATGTGAGAGAAGGGTGGAAATTGGAAGCAAAGTTGATAAAGTTTTCCAGTTCGGAGTGGGAGCAGGAAACGGCATCGATACAGTCATCAATGTACCGGAAAAAGAGTTGGGGGAGGGGGCCTGAGTAGGAATGGAACAAAGAATGCTCGACATATCCCACAAAAAGACAGGCATAGCTAGGACCCATGCGGGTACCCATAGCAACACCTTTTACTTGAAGGAAGTGCGTGGAGTTGAAGGAGAAGTTGTTCAATGTGAGAACAAGTTCAGCCAGGCGGAGGAGGGTGGTGGTGGATGGGGACTGGTTGGGCCTCTGTTCAAGGAAGAAGCGGCGAGCCCTCAAACCATCCTGGTGGGGGATGGAGGTGTAGAGAGATTGGACATCCATAGTGAAGAGGAGGCGGTTGGGGCCTGGAAACTGGAAATTGTCAAAATGACGTAGGGCGTCAGAAGAGTCACGGATGTAGGTGGGGAGAGACTGGACCACCGAAGAAAAGATAGAGTCAAGATAGGAAGAAATAAGTTCAGTGGGGCAGGAGCAGGCTGACACAATGGGTCTGCCGGAACAGTCCCGTTTGTGGATTTTGGGAAGGAGGTAGAAGTGGGCTGTCCGGGGTTGCGGGACTATGAGGTTGGAAGCTGTAGAGGGAAGATCTCCAGAGGAAATGAGGTCAGTGACAGTCCTGTGGACAGTAGCTTGATGTTCAGTGGTGGGGTCGTGGTCCAGAGGTCCATGAAACACTTTAAGGATGTTCTCCAAGCATCCCTGAAGAGATCCAACAAACCCACTGAGTCATGGGAATCACTAGCCCGTGACTGCCCAAAATGGAGAAGGAATATTTGGGAAGGCACCGAGTATCTCAAGAGTCTTCGACAGGAACATGTGGAGGCCAAGGCCAGGCAGCAGCAAGAAATGCACAGCCCCCCAAGCAACACATCTACTCAATCCTTCAAACACCACCTGCCCTACATGTGGTAGTCTGCAGATCGCGCATTGGACTCGTTAGCCATCTTAGAACGCACTGAACTGGAGTGGAAGCAAATCATTCTCGATCCTGAGGGACTGTCTAAGAAGAAGATGAACAAACTAAAATCATATTACATAATCCAGTGAACAAGTCATTAAAGTAAGAAAACTAATCAATAACAAATGTCACTACATGACCTTTATATAATAAACTGACTGAAAAAATAAAGCAGTTCATTTGAAACATCCATCATCTCTTTCCGCAGAATTTCTTCCAACATATTTAATAAGGATTGACAAAGCAGCAAAAGTTGTGTCAGATTGATATATATGTTTTATTTCCAACTGCAGGATGATATGCAAGGGCAGATTTAACGAATCCTCACTGGTCACAAGTACATATCGGAGAATTGTAAATTTGCAATAAGCAAGGACAATCTACTGTGTATAGCCAGAAGGCCAACATCAGCCCAGTCATTGTCACATTTGAAGATGATTAATGTATCAGCAGTATTTGGTGTCTGTTCTTCTGATTCTTAATATTTGTGCCTCGTTCAGGACGGTTGTAAAATAAATCTTCTTCTTGGAATTGGAAAGGAAAACTAGTCATGCAAAGTGTTAAAATTTATGGATGATATTTTAAGATGTTCGACTGGAGTGAAAGTTGTGCCATCATCAGTTAAATTGTTAATATTTTAATTACATCTTCAACTTTCATTTCAATTCAGCAATGGAATTTTCCAATTATATTACCTCAACAGCAGAGTTGGAATGTCCCTTAGTGAAAAAAATTTAGTGGATGAGGAGGCCTCAATTTTGCTAACATTGAAGAGATTCTGATACTTTGAAAACTACATTGATTTATTACCTTTAATAGACAGTGGTTTTATAAATGATGAAGGGGCCCTAATATTTCAAGTTCGAAGAGGCCACAGTCATTTTTACAAAAAACAGCAAGATGGCTATCTGGACTGGCAAGATTTCATCATTTCTGAGCAAGCACCAATTTCTCCAGCTTTCTCCTGAGATAAGTTTAATTTTGCCAACAGTAGCAAAGCTTAAAACATAAAGACCTTCCATCAGAACAGTTCTGGCTGAAACATTAATTGCCACTTCTACCTGTGCCTGACTTGCTGCTACCAGCCTTTCCTATTTTCGTTTCAGATTTCCAGCTTCTGCAGTAATTGCTTTTGTTAGCAAAGCTTTACATTGAAAACCCCCATCACAGCACCACCAGTATTTCAAGTAATGTGATCTTCTGTTGGGATAGGTTTTTAATGCATTTTGAAATGAAATATTGTGACCTACCTACAATTTTTATAATATAATAGATCAGCTGATACAATTATCAGTAACTGAGTTATTTAAACAGATCATTGCTACACATCCTGTATTTTTCCAGTTTGTGTTGATTCTATTATTGCTTAGTTGGTAGCAGATCTGTATCTGCATACTTCCTGTATCAATATAATGTATGTTATTATTTTATAATAAAATAATTATTAGAGCTTTTGTGATATATGGTTAGAAATCACTTACACTTGTTCAATGCTGAAGATGCCATTCTATGTCTAGCTGTTATTTACAACGAGGCAAGCATTTTTGTTCAGTTGCTGGCTACATGCATTTGTGCCTGGTGTGATGTTACAAAATTGATGAGTACAGTTTTGCTCCATTATTTTCAATGGTGACACCTGTATACCTTGATGCCACCTTATAAGTGTAATATATACCTCAGGAGTCATTTTTCGCTATTAGACATAAAAGGGGATTGGGAAACTCCAATGCTAGGAATTATAGCTTTCTCTTTCATTTCTGTTATACATGTGTCTATTTATTGCCCTTCCCCCAATTTATTTTATGTCAAGTACTTTCTTTTAAAATTCAGTTCAATTAAAAAATAATTACTGCAATAACTAATGGCCAAAAGTCCAATTTTAACCCAGACCAAATACACACCTGTCCTTAATTAGGGAAAAGATACTCCATTAATAAAGAATAATTCTCAATCTGAGCAAAATATATCACGTCTAGCAGTGTATAATTTGCAATAGTATAATTTGCAAAGTTTCATTTCTATTTTCTTCACTTTTCAAGAAAAGATAATTCCCCATTTCCTTTAGGTAAACCTGTTAGAAAGACATTTAATAACAAAATAACTTGGTGCTCCCATTTGTTGGCTCACCATGCTTTGTGTATTAGCACAAGTGCATGGAATAAGTAACCTAGATTTTCCAGTTTGTCAAACAGTATAGAAAAAGCTTTAGGATCAATGGCAATGAAGAGACTAAAGCATAGTTTCCGATCAGATATGAATGTTTATTTTAAAATGGGTAAACGCCTGTCTAAAAATAGTGCACTGATGGATGTCGTACAAATGTGTTAAGTAACTGTACCTGAATAATGCCAATAGAGCCACCATGCATATGAAAACTGACATCCTGTTTGTGGATGATGTCACCAGAGGTACTAGAGAATATAAAATGATTAACAATCTGCGAGAGTGGAGCTCAGAAAAGAAAATTTGTTTGAAATGAAGTTAAAAGAATAGGTTGTGGGCTTTGTGGGTGAAAGGAGTTTTTTAAGAACAAAGGAAACCATAATGTAAGGGCAGACTAGGGGCAAGTGTGAAGAAAGGCAAGAGAAAGCAAGAAAGCAATCATCGGGAGAAGAAAGGTGGCAGAAGTAGCAGCACTGACCAAGAGTTACATAGAGTTCCATAGAACTTAGAGCACAGAAACAGGTAATTTGGACCAACTAGTCTGTAATCAACACGAGTCTCCTCCCATTCCATTTATCTCATCTCAACATATCTTTCTATTCCCTTTTCTTTCATATACTTGTCTAGCTTCCTTTTGAAAGCATCTAAGCTATTTGCCTCAACCATTTCCTGGGTAACGAGGTCTGCATTCTAACCACTGGGAAAAGAATTTGCTCTTTATTTCCCTGTGGATTTATTCATAGTTACTTTGCATTGATGGCTCCTAATTTTAGATTCCCACACAAGTGGAAACCTTCTCTCCAGATCTACTCTGTTCAACCCATTCATAAATTTAAAAACTTCCATCAGGTCATCACTTCTTTCTAAAGAAAAGAGCCCCAACCTGTTCAATTTTTCCCACTGTAATCTCAGTTCTGGTACCATCCTTGTAAACATTTTCTCCAGTGTTGCTTCTATGTTATTTTTATAGCATAGAGGCCAGAACTGTGCACAGTACTCTAAGTGCAGCCTAAACAAGTTGAATATAATTTTATAATTTTTGAATTCTCAAGCTATAAAAATAAATCCCAGTGCTTTGTTAGCATTTAAATTGCTTTGCTGACCTGTGATGCTGCTTTTAATGATTTCTTCACCTGTATCCCTAGATCCCTTTGCTGTTCTATCCCATTCAATTTCTTAAGGTGTAAGTAATGTTTCTATTTTCCAACCAACCTACATCACCTCACATTTACTAAGTTTACCTTAAAGATTCACTCCCTCCATCACTGTCACACTGTGACTGCAGTGTGTACCATGTACAAGCAGCAGCTGGACAAGGCTTCTTAGACTTCACCTTTCAAACCCATGAACTCTACCACCTAGAACAACAAGATGCATTGGTACACTACCACCTGCACATTCCCCTCCAAGTCACACATCATCTGACTTGGAAAAATATATCCGTTCCTTCTTCGTTGCTGGGTCAACATATCTACCTAACAGCACTATGAGTGTACCTACATCACACAGCGATTCAAGAAAGTGGCTCAGCACCACCTTCTCAAGGGAAATTAGGAATGGGCAATAAATGCTGGCCTTGCCAGTGATGCCTGCATCCCCCATGGATAAAGAAAATAAAACTTAATTTGCCACTTAATTGCAAGTTTTCGTATGCCTTCTTGAAGGGGAGATCTGATTGAAATGTACAAAATTTTGAGCGGCCTGGATGGAGTGAAGGTGAAGGGCATATTGACCTTAGCAGAAAGGTTAGTGACTAGGGGGCATAGATTTAATGTGATTGGTAGAAGGATTAGAGGGTAGATGAGGAAAGGTTTTTTCACCCAGCGGGTGGTGGGTGTCTGGAACTCACTGCCTGAAAGGGAAGTCGAGGCAGAAATCCTCAACTCTTCCAAAAGGAGTCTGGATATGCATCTCAAGTGCCGTAATCTTCAGGGCTATGGACCAAATGCTGGAAGGTGGGATTAGAATGGGTGGATCGTTTATCGGCCGGCACAGACATGATGGACCAAGTGGCCAGTTTCTATCCCGTAAACCTTCTATAATTCTATGATTATGAAACAAAGAAATACATGTGGAATCTGACCGATATGGCGGGCAGTGTGATTCTGGCTTGTAATTAGTGTGCTTTGCCATATTGGAGGCTTAGGAGTCCGTCTAGCACCCAAAAAGCATTGCATGGCCAAATTTCTAGGTCGTACAATCTAATTTGAAGTCTGTGGACTTAAGCTCACAAATGCCTAGCTTATCAGCGAAAATCATGAGGATTGAAATCAATTTATCTAAGGCATGCACACAGACATTTCTGCACAAGACAAAGTGGTTACTTGCAAAACAATGTTTTAGTAAATATTAATTGTGCATGTAAAAGTACTGGCTGCATATTTTACAGCATTCAACATCTGCTTTTATTGACATAAGGCTTCATGTATGCAACAGACATGATACTTCACTGCGGTGTCTCTATGTATTTGGATGCAGGGATGAAAGGTACTATAGCCAAATTTGCAGATGACACTAAAATAGGTGGGATAGTAAGTTGCAATAAAGAAATAAGAAATTTACAAATGGATATGGATAAGTTAGGTGAATGGGCCAAAATCTGGCAGATGGAGTTTAACATGCACAAGTGTGAGGTTATCCATTTTGGTCGGAAGAATAGAAAGGTGAATTATTATCTAAATGGAGAGAAACTTCAGAGTGCTTCAGTGCAGAGGGATCTGGGTGTCCTCGTGTATGAATCGCAGAAAACTAGCATGCAGGTGCAGCAGGTAATAATGAAGGCAAATGGAATTTTGCCATTTATTGCTAAATGAATAGAATATAAAAGTAGGGAAGTGTTGCTGCAACTGTACAAGGCATTAGTGAGACTGCAACTGGAGTATTGCATACAGTTTTGGTCCCCTTACTTGAGGAGGGATGTAGTTGCATTGGAGGCAGTTCAGAGGAGGTTCACTAGATTAATTCCAGAGATGAGGGGTTTGTCTTATGAAGAGAGATTGAGCAGTTTAGGCCTTTACTCTCTAAAGTTTATAAGAATGAGAGGAGATCTAATTGAGGTATATAAGATGATTAAGGGGATTGACAAAGTAGACGTAGAGAGGATGTTTCCTCTTGTGGGGCAATATAGAATGAAAGGTCATAGTTTTAGGATAAGGGGTAGCAGATTTAAAACAGAGATGAGGAGAAATTACTTCTCTCAAAGGGTCATGAGTCTGTGGAATTCACTACCCCAGAGTGCAGTGGATGCCATGACATTGAGTAAATTTAAGCAGGAGATAGACAGATTTTTAATTAGTAAAGGGTTGAAGGGTTATAGAAAACGGGGAGAAAAGTGGAGTTGAGTCCGAGATGAGATCAGCCATGATCGTATTGAATGGCAGAGCAGGCTCGAGGGGCTGAATTGCCTACTCCTGCTCCTAGTTCTTATATTCTTATGTATTGTATGAGCTTGTGCAGTGTTCTTTCTCAGGTACTACACAGAAAAGATTCCTAATGGAACAAAGAGTATGAAGGATTCCTATGGCGTCTCCCAAGGTTCTAGTTCAGCTGACCCCCATCATTAAAGCAGAGATTGACAGATTTCTAAATAACAATGACAGAAATGGATATGGGGATCGTGTGGGAAAAGGGCATTGAAGTGGATGACCAGCCATGATCATTTTGAATGGCTCCTGTTCCTATGTTACCAGTTGCAGATTTAGACAATCTTGACTATATTCCAAAAGGAATCTGTTTTACTGTAACAAGATTGACTACATGCTTTGGGTTCTTCTGTCAGTTTTCAGATCAGGTTCTGGGACTGTGTTGGCAGTGATTTCAAACACATCTGCCTGTTCCAATGCTTTTGCATGCATATCACGGCTGAAGACTGATCTCAACTGTGGTCACTCATCTGTTAGCAAAGACTGCTGTACTGCAGTGGGAACTCCAAATCTCTCCTTGATGGTCGCTCCTGGTCTCTTTGCAAGCACATTAAAATTGTCCCTTCCTTTATCACTTCCTTGACTGTGGACTTCAATTCCTCAAGATGATCACTGCCAGTATTCTTGTCATTCTGCTCAAGCAACCTACTCACCAATTCATCAAGATTCCACTGTTTCATCAGTGACTTCATAAGGCTACAATCAAAAACTCCAGCAGAGCCAGAGACAATAGCCCTGATAATTACAGGAGGTGGGGAGGGAGAGGGAGGTCAGTTGAGGGCAGGGATGCTGAGGTGCTGCTGAATTTAACAACAGGACCTCATCATTTTTTAATTCCATTTCCCACCCGGCAGCCAACCAAATAGACAGGCTGGATGGCTGCTAGGCGGGAAAACCAGTGGCAGGCAGCCACAGCCAGAAAGATTTGAGGACTGCCCTGGCAATAGAGAGGTGGCTGTGGGTTGCGGATCAGGCCTGGGTGGGGCATGTGGAGAGAGACAGGGAGAGAAAGAGGCCATCAATGGTTGGGGAAGTCTGTGATTATGGCAGTGGCTAGAGACAGGTCGCAATCTGCCGAAGGCTTCCTTGAGCATTCTGGGGAACACTCCTGACCCACAAAGAATGCTATAAAAAGCACGTACCTTCTGGAGCATCTTCCATCACTCTTTCGCTGCCAGATTTCCCGAACCTTGGAAAACCCACGTAGAAGCAGTTACATTTAAATCAGGCTCCCAATTACAATGAAAGAACCTGACTTAAATATGTTAATGAAGTGCACCACCTCTCCAAGATGGGATACACAGATATCATGCTACATGCCACCATAAAAATGGCATCAGATGTGTACGGTTCAGGTGGGGTCATGCTTTGCATTTTTTCAGGGTTTAACCCTTCCCTGACCTCCTCCCGCCCATCATGCGAGGATTAATATCAGGACTTATGCTAAACCTTCCCACAAGAACAAGCCCTTCATCACTCCAGACCACCGTCTTACCTTACCTGTGAGCAGTAATTCACCTGTGCTTCCTCCTCTCATCTTGTATGTTTGGTTGGTATGCTGCCACCTTAATATACTTAGTCTAGCTTAGAGAGATTTCTTAGTCTTGAGTACCTTGTTATAATGCAATTAAAGGTTAATGTTCTATTTACAGCTTCACACCAGTCTGTGTGACTCCTCTGAAGCCACGCTGCATCTCCCTTCAAGTCTCTCACATGTGATGTTTTACATCATCATGGTAGAAGAAATTCTTTACAGTCACTCAACATTAACCCTTTCAGACCCTTATACTACACCAATAGCCTCTGAAAAGTGCATGTGTCTGAACAGGTGTCTGCTTTGATCAATGGTGATAGAGTGTTGAGGTGAGCTGAGCCTATCCCTGCAATAAGTCCAGACTAAAGAGTCTGATTCAAATGAGGTAGGAGGGAGCATCCCCAAACTTCCACCTCTATTTCTTTGTTATCTCCATGCAGCTCCAAGAACCAGGGGCACCCCAAGAATTTGGCAGTGGGTTTGCATTGAGACTCTGCTCCATTTGGAAGGTCTGAAGGGCAAGGGGGAGCTAGAAGCAAGCAGAAGAGGACCGGCACAGTTCTTAATCTTCTCATAATCCACTGGATCTAAGAAGTTCTGGCTGGTGATCTCCAGTATCAACCAGAAGGCCCTGTAAACAGCATTCTCCAGTCTCTGACAACTTTTGCTGCAGCATACCCTTAGTAGATGCTTGATTAATATTAGAGGTACCACCAGGCCAGGTCAATGGACTGTGACAACAAAATTTGTCCTCCTGGACCTTAAGCACAGTATATTTCTGCTCCTGACCATGAGATGGGGTGGCAAGGCTACTTTTTTCCCATTTGGCTGCAAGTTGTGCTCAAGTAGTAATATGTCCCATGCAAGAGTGAGTCAACTGTGGCTTAGCTGGTAGCACTCTCACCTCTAAGTCAGGAAGTTGTGCGTTTAAGTCCCACTCCAGGACTTGAGCACAAAAATAAGGCTGGTGCTCTAGTGCAGTACTGAGGGAGTGTTATATTGTTGGAGGTGCTGTCTTTTGGATGAGATGTTAAACTGAGGTCCTGTTTTCCCTCTCAGGTGGAGATACAATATCCCACTATTTTGAAGAGCAGGAGAGTTATTCCTAGTGTCCTGGCCAATACTTAACGCTCAAATCAACAACATAAAAAAAGATTATGTGGTCATTATCACATTGCTGTTAGTGGGAGCTTGTGTGCTAAATTGGCTTCTGCATTTCCTACAACAGTGACTATTAAAAGTACGTCATTGGCAGTAAAGCACTTTGGGATGTCCTGTGATCATGAAAGGCACAATATAAATGTAAGACTTCTTTCTTTCTAAGGATGCACTATGAATAAGCCTGTGCAACATTTCCAGTGTATAAACACAAAAAGAAGCTCCCATTTAAAAGGTAAGAACAAATGAAGCCCTGGACGATGGATAATGCACAAGATATGAACTTTTTTTAAAATTTGTGCTTGAGATGTGAGCATCGCTGGCAATGCCAACATTTACTGCCATCCCTAATTACTCTTGAGAAGGTGATGATGAGGTGCCTTCTTGAACCACTGCAGTCCATTGTGATATGGTTATATCAACAATACTGTTAGCAAGTGCGTTTCTGACCCAGTGACAGTGAACGAATTGTGATATAGTTCCAAGTCAGGTTGGTATGTGGTTTAGAGGGGAACTTGCAAGTGGTGGTGCTCCCATGCATCTGCTACCCTTGTCCTTCTTGGCGGTAGAGGTCCAGGGTTTGGAAAATGCTGTTGAAGGAGCCTTGGTGAGTGGTTGCAGTGCATCTTGTAGATGGTACACACTGCTGCCACTGTGCGTCAGAGGTGGAGGGAGTGAGTGTTTACAGTGGTGGATGGGGTTTCGATCAAGCAGGCTGCTTTGTCCTAGATGGTGTCGAGCTTCTTGAGTGTTATTGGAGCTGGAAAGTGGAGAATACCCTTTCACACTCCTGACTCGTGCCTTGTAGAAGGTGGACTGGCTTTGGGGAGTCAGGAGGTGAGTTACTTGCCACAGAATTCTCACCCTCTGACCTGCTCTTGTAGCCAAAGCGTTTATGTGGCTGCTCCAGTTCAATTTCTGGTCAATAGTAACACTCAGGAGGTTGAAGGTTATTGCGCCACAGCAGCAGCAAACTCAACTTGTTGAACAAAGGATTTTTTTATGATTAGAAGGTGTCAATTCTCCACCATCTTTTTGGCTCAGAGCATTACCCATTACACCTTCTGACCATCATTAGGAAGTGCATATAAATAATCCTTGGCTAGGTCATCATTCATTTAATCCTTGCTGCTATTGGGAAAGCTAGGGAAGGGCAATAAATGCTGGCCTAGCCAGCGATGCCCGCATCCTTGACCGAATGAAAAAAAAAATTGTTGTACATCTTTGCCAAGATGTGGCACAGTGGCGCAGTGGTCAGCACTGCAGCCTCACAGCTCCAGCGACCCGGGTTCAGTTCTGGGTACAACCTGTGCGGAGTTTGCAAGTTCTCCCTGTGACCGCGTGGGTTTTCGCTGGGTGCTCCGGTTTCCTCCCACAGCCAAAGACTTGCAGGTTGATAGGTAAATTGGCCATTATAAATTGCCCCTAGTATAGGTAGGTGGTAGGGGAATTGAGGGAAGGTGGAGATGTGGTAGGAATATGGGATTAATGTAGGATTAGTATAAATGGGTGGTTGATGGTCGGCACAGACTCGGTGGGCCGAAGGGCCTGTTTCAGTGCTGTATCTCTAAATAAATAAGATTGAGAATTCAGCTTATAGGAAATTGCAGCTGCTCCACAGTGCAATGTAATGCTGCACATAAGACTACATTACCAGGCTGTTCCATTTGGATACTATGGAATCTTGAACTTTTTTCCTGCATTCAATTTTAGATTAAAGCCTTCGATGTGCCATTAACAAAAAAATTTCTAAAAGAGATCTTGATTTAATAGGAATGTGGATGCCATTCTTCTTATCCTATGTGTCACTGCTCAGACAACAATATGGGCATAATTCACCCACTGCACAACATTAATCAATAGTGGCAGTCAACTCATTTATCAGACACCAACAGCTAATTAAAGTCAGTGGTAAACCCATGAAATTGAGTAGGTTTAATGTTGATCTAGGCCTCTTAATAACAAAAGTAAGCAGAACATAAAAACATCTCTCTAAACTTTGTATTTTGTCTTACAATTTACAATTTCACTAAAACTGGATTACCATTTAGTAATGCAGCCCGTAGAAACAAGTTAAAACCGTCTCCAATTATACACTTGGTAAATGTTTAGTTCCCATTGTGTGCAGTGAAGGCATCATAAATGGCCTCTGAACCTGGGTTAGAAAGCATGGGGTGGGCTGGGCTTGGGGAAAAATGAGCTAGGGTTCTTGACTTTGAAAGTGCATATGTGTGCAGTCAGATGAGAGTGACTGGATTCAGTTGTGATGCCCCCAGTGATCAAGTACATCTTGGCTCACACGTGAACAATGGCCACTTTGGCAAGGTACTGGGAGGGTTGCTGTTATCTCCGGGACCATAGACCAGGCAAAATGCGCCTGTTTTATTACGTTAAAGGTGCTGTTGTTAAGTTGATGTTGTTGTTGAAATCCATGCCTCCAGGAGGAAAGTTCTGCATCCCACTCAAGCTCCCATCCTTTCCAATTTCCACTGGCACAGGAAATGTCTTCACAATCCTCATTATTTGTTTTCAATCCCTCCATGGTCTCGCTCCATTCTAACTGAAAAACTTTCTACAGCCATGTATCCCTGACTGCAACTTCTAAATCTGGATTTTCGCTGGTTCCCTTCTCTCCACTGCAATATTGGTATTTCTGTTATGCTAAAAGAAGCTTGGCTGCAATTTTCAAACAATGCAAACTTGTAGTGCTGGTAAAATATATTTTACCGCTACTGTATGTGTAGTGCAATTTGAAAATTGCAGCTAAATCTTTGAATGATTTAAACATCAATTTGATCAAACTTTTAGGACAGGATTTTTCCTTCTGAGGGCGGGAAATGGACATCGAGACTGTTTCCAGGTCCTGATCCCACCCCAGGGGAAAGCAGTCACAGTCCCCAATTTTCAGGGTGGTGGAGTGCTAAATGGGTGGTCAATTAGCAGCCGTGGGGGTGGGATTGGAGGCAGGACAGCAAGGAAGCGGGCCTGATTTAAACACACCACGGCAGCCATTACTGTGGCTGTCATTTCATTACATAACCTGCTGGTGGAAAGATGTCTCAAGAGGGGCAGAGGCCTAGAACCTGGGGCAGAGCAGCCCCTTGTTTCACTGATGTGGATCTGCAAGACCTCCAAGAGTGACAGGAGGGAGATCCTCTTTCTGGATGCTGGCAGAAGGCCACCCTACTAGACCAAGAAAGCCTGGATCAAGGTTGACAACACTGTGAGCAGACAGAGTGTGGTGCGCAGAAACTGGGTCCAGTGCAGGAAGAGATCCAATGACCTTATTCGATTTGTCAAGGTGACTGCAATGCTGAACCCTCAGGTCAGGCCGCTGGGTATTCACCTTTCAGCAGACACTCCAGCAGACATACCAGCTGAGGAGCCTCACGGTGCATGCTGTTCCTGAGCATGGGAGGAGTGCGTGCCCAGGGCACTTACTAACACCCCAGAATAGCTCAGAGCCTAATGCTGCTAAGGACCTGCCAGCATTGAGATATGCAGTTTCTAATGAATAGGATTGTTGGCATTGGCCTTATCTCTCTGTCTTTTGTCCTTGCAACAGAAATGGGAACATAATGCCCAAGAGAGGGCCCAGACGGGAGGAGGGGTCCCATAGCTGCACATCATCACCACAATGGAGGAGGAAGTCATGAACATCCCCCCGATAGCTGACTGAGAGCAAGTTGGGCAAGGTGAAATGAGCATCCGCAGTGTAGATGAATAGTGTGTGCAATGCAATGCACTCCACCACATCCAACAGCATACTGATGGTTGTAATGCATTGGGCAGAGGCTTCTGCTCTCCAAGGCTAGTTCTCGCGATAGTTTCCTGAATCACCCACAGGTGCAGGTGTTCAGGCAATAAGACTGACTTCCTTACCATCATTGGGCCAAGCGCAGCTGGAGCAGAGTTCAAACCAAGTACCTTCACACCTTACAAGCGCTTCCACCACCAGTGCAGATCCAGTCATCTTGGTGGGTCCTTGTGCGTGATAAAATAGGGTGGCACTGGGTGATGAGCACATCACGAGAGTGCAGGAGGAGATGCCAGAGGCAGAAGCAGCTGTGGGTAGTACCCCTCAGAGGATGGAGGACAGACACAGCCCTGCTCAGCAGGGCACAGATGCAGGGCCTCAGGAGTCACAAGAAAGGAGGCTCTGCCTAGCCCAGCAGCAAAATATGCTCCCACATGTCAGGATTCCCTAAAGCAGTGTGTGGTCATGGGTTGAGAATGGAGAAGTCCATTGAGCTCATGTGTGCCATCATGGCTCAGGGCATTGAACTCATGAGCTGCTTCACTGAAAGAGTGGCCAACCTCATGCAGAACCAAATGCAGCAGCACTCGGAGTGGATGCAGGAACTGCACACCGATGTTCACAGGATGCACGCCACACTCTGCAGCGTGGACCAGTCAGTGGCACTGATGGCACAGGGATGTGTGAGGGAATGCCAGTTGCGCCCCAGCTGATGGTTCCTTCCAGACATCCAGAGCACCAGCCAATGGCTGAGGCAGCCACCAAAGAGGATGAAGGTGCCACTGCTCACAGGGTGCCATCATCATCGCCTCATTGGTCCGTCTGACTGAGGGATCATCTGTGCAGCAGGGCACAGTGACAGAGGCTGCCCCTGCAATAACGCTGGTGCAGCAACCTCTGCAGATGCCTCCACGATGAGGATGACCCAACATACATTGAAGTCGCAAGCTGAGACAAGTGAGCAGGTTGCCTCCACCTTGTCCGAGGTCACAAGGGGAGAACCACTGTTATGAAAGTGCTTCTATTTTTTTTTGAGGACTTGCATTTTCAAATTATGGACATTGGTTCATTTGGAAAACTGAAAAGATTCCATGGGTGTGTTTTTTTTTACAAGGCCATTGGGAGGTCTTGTTTGAAAACAAACCTTTACTGGATCTCACATGCCTTAAGCTCAATAAACAACAGAAACCTTGGTGACTTGGGGGAGATGTTTATGGAAAAGTGACATGTCAAGATTTATGGTGGTCAGGAGGTTTTGCTTTTGTGATATTGCTTTGGTTCAGTTGGGGTGTTGAAAGCAGTTGGTTTTGTAGCCTGCTGAAAAACACCCAGCTCCTCTTTCTCTATCTCTTTGAAAAAACACTGCGAATCCAGTGTGTGAGAACTAAAAAGCCTGATGCCACATTTCTCCTGAGAAGTGCCTGGAAAGCCTGCCAGCTAAATTCTCAGCTCCAGAAAAGATCCCAGTGACCCGGACACTTGTACTCAGATGCCAGATTGTATGCCATTTTTGGGGCACAACACATCTCATCCTTTTTCTTCAAGAATTAGCAAGTATTTGGCCAAAGTATTTTTTTTGTCTTTTTTTTGTAAAAGACTTCTGCAGAGAGAGAATATTTCTCTTTTTTCTTTAACCAGTGTGTCTGTGTGTTGGGTATTTAAAAAGGGAACTTTCAGATTTCAATCTGTGTATTAATGCCTTGCTTCTTTACCGGATAAGTTTTGTTTTATAATAAACTGATAATTTTGAACACAAACGTCCGAGTGTATCAAGCCTGTGTCCTCAGTATCTTGCTCTACGGCAGCGAGGCCTGGACAATGTATGTCAGCCAAGAGCGACGTCTCAATTCATTCCATCTTCGCTGCCTCAGGAGAATCCTTGGCATCAGGCGGCAGGACCGTATCTCCAACACAGAAGTCCTTGAGGCGGCCAACATCCCCAGCATATACACACTACTGAGCCAGCGGCGCTTGAGATGGCTTGGCCATGTGAGCCGCATGGAAGATGGCAGGATCCCCAAGGACACATTGTACAGCGAGCTCATCATTGGTATCAGACCCACCGGCTGTCCATGTCTCCGCTTTAAAGACGTCTGCAAACGCAACATGAAGTCCTGTGACATTGATCACAAGTCGTGGGAGTCAGTTGCAGCGATCGCCAGAGCTGGCGGGCAGCCATAAAGGCGGGGCTAAAGTGTGGCGAGTCAAAGAGACTTAGCAGTTGGCAGGAAAAAAGACAGAAGCGCAAGGGGAGAGCCAACTGTGTAACAGCCCCGACAAACAATTTTATCTGCAGCACCTGTGGAAGAATCTGTCACTCTAGAATTGGCCTTTATAGCTACTCCAGGCGCTGCTTCACAAACCACTGACCACCTCCAGGCGTTTACCCATTGTCTCTCGAGACAAGGAGGCCAAAGAAGAAGAAGATTAAAGAAACCTGGTTGGTGTCTTTTATTCTGGGATAAAGAGTAGAGTATATGAATGACCGTATTGGTAACTGGGTAAGCATTTAAATATACATCATGACTTGTGGAGAAGTGGAACTAGAAAAGACAGTGAACTCCTCCCGTCTCGGTCGTAACACCATGTAGAAGTGACCAACAATGGAGACCACCGCATTGGGCAGAGTACTAAGCTGATCGTTGGGGTGTCTATCACTGTGCACTTTTTGTCTTTTGGTGCACCATGTAAACATTGAGACCTGAAGTAGACAGATAAGCCTCCCTATATTAATGGTGGTACAGGAGAAGAGGAATGAAGTGGTGAAAGGGAGCAAGGGTCTTTGAATGATGACAGTGACACCTCTGGGCAGATGTTCTTCCTTTATTGCGAGGAAGAGTTGAGCTGCTCCAGGCTGTGTCTTCAATGGAAGTGTTCACACAGGCAGCTCAACGTGAATTTCATACCATGCCATTCCACCTGGGTCACAGGGCTCAGCTGAAATGAGCCTGAATCAGATGATCCTTGATGATAATCGCACTGTCAAGCCCCGAGCCAACCCTGGCCACCTCCCTGTCCAGATGGGGCAACTCTGTGTTCTGCATCTCCCTCCTCCTCTTCCACATCCTGCTCCCTCTGATGGGCTGTATCCATCCAACATTTCACCATCTTCACGTCCACATCTCTCTGAAGAGCCATGTTATGGAGAGCACAACAGGCCACCATAATATACAAGACCCTTGCAGAAGTGCACTGCAGGGCACCACCCAACCAGTCCAGGCACCAGAACCACATCTTCTATCTCAGTGTCACATAAAGGGGCTAGTAGCCATCTCTTCCCTAGAGTTTGGGGTTGGAATGAAGCGCTGTGGCACCCTGGACTGCCTGAGGATGAAGGAGTCACAGCAGCTGCCAGCAAAGTGAGCACACACTTGCAGGAAGCTCTTAAATAAAAGCAAAATACTGCAGATGCTGGAAATCTGAAATAAAAACAAGAAATGCTGGAAATACTCAGCAGGTCTGGCAGCATCTGTGGAGAGAGAAGCAGAGTTAACATTTCAGGTCAGTGAAATTATTTCCTATCTGGGCCCTTTCGCAGGCAATGTGAGCCCATTTCTCCTGCAAGGACAAAAGAGAGAGAGATAAGGCACTGTTGGTCTCTATGGCCAATGCCAACAGCTCACTGCAATTAGAAGCTGCATGTATCGGTGTTGGCAGGTCCTCAACAGCGCTATGGCTCTGAGCCTTGCTGAGCGGGTCAAGCAAGTACCCTGGACACACATTCCTCCTATGTTCAGGAGTAGCATGTGCTTTCAGATTCCTCAGCTAGAGTTTCTGCTGGAGCTATGTCAGTTTAAATTGGGCCCGCTGTCTTTCTGTCCCACCTCCGTTCCTGCCCCTGATGTTGTATATCGAGGTCACGATATTGTACGCAGAGGCCTGTCCTGAGTTTCCAGCATTGCACTCACCTTGCCAGAGTGAATATGGTCATTGGAACTCTTCCTGTACTGCACCCAGTTCCTCCGGACCACACTCTGTCTGCTCACAGTCTCCACCACCTCGATCTAGGCCTGCTTGGTCTGTAAGAGTGGCCTTCTCCTGCCACCCTCTGGAAAGAGGACCTCCCTTCTCTCCCTCTCTGCCTCCAGGATGACCAGCAGGTCTGTATCAGTAAAGCGAGAGGCACCCCTGCCCCAGTTTCCAGCCCTCTGTCTTTCCTGCTCCATAAGTAGTCCAGCAATTGATTCACTGAAACAGCAGCTATGGTCAGTTTAAATAGGGCCCGCTGTCTTTCTATCTCACCTCCGTTCCTGCCCCTGCTGTTGTATATCGAGGTCACAATATTGTACGTTGTTGATAGCGTAGTTATAGGGTTCTTCACAAAGATCTTGGAGTCTCTGGCTGGCTAAACATCAACTCCTTATTTACATTTACATTCTATTTATACTCTCCATGAGAATTTCTAGCTAGCACTTCTAATGATGCTTTTAGCTCCTTCCAAGCTTACTGCCCATGTGACTATTACCATGTCATCTCTACAGTGGAAGCGGTTACTCTCACTGTCTCAACCATTAAGCCTTTCAGACCCTTATACTACATCTCCACCCAAGTCCTTATACTTTTTTATGTATATACCCATTCATTTTGACTTTAATACTACCCCATCTCCCTCCATCTCCCTGATCGTGATCATGTTCTTGTCAGACTTGGACAATCAGTAGTCTTTCCTGTAAGTCTTGCTTGACAACTTGGATGGCCCTTACCAATGTTTGTAGTATCCTGTTGTCTCTGGGTTTCTCTATCATCATCTGGTTCCTCCAGATATATGACTGTTTGCTGTTTTTGAAGTATAGAAATAAGGTTTCTCCTATTTATGCATATAGTACACTGGGAAGTGTGTAGTACGTACAATCTCAGATGAACTTCATCTCTCTGGACAACTCTACCTTCACGTTCTAGATCTCCTATCAATACCTTCTCACCAACTTTTAACCTAGGCAGGTTTCTGGTATGAAATCGATTATAATTGCGAGCTTGTTGGTTCCCATAATAGAGTCATAGAGTTATAGAGTTTTACAGCACAGAAACAGGCCCTTCAGCCCAACGTGCCTGCGTCGACCATCAAGCACCCATCCAAAACGAATCCCATTTTCCCACACTTGGCCCATAGCCTTGTATGCTATGGCGTTCCAAGTGCTCATCTAAATACTTCTTAAATGTTGTGAGGGTTCCTGCCTCTACCACGCCTTCAGGCAGTGTGTTCCAGATTCCAACCACCCTCTGGTTAAAAAAATTGTCCTCAACTCCCCTCTAAACCTCCTGCCCCTTACACTAAATCTATACCCCCTAGTTATTGACCTCTCTGCTAAGGGAAAAAGTTTTTTCCTATCTATCCTATCAATGCCCCTCATAATTTTGTATACCTCAATCAGGTCCCCCCTCAGCCTTCTCCGCTCCAAGGAAAACAACCCAGCCTATCTGGTCTCTCTTCATAGCTGAAATGCTGCAGCCCAGGCGACATCCTGGTGAATCTCCTCTGCACCCTCTCCATTGCAATCACATCCTTCCTATAGTGTGGTGACCAGAACTGTACACAGTACTCCAGCTCGGCCTAACCAGCGTTTTATACAGCTCCATCATAAGCTCCCTGTTCTTATACTCTATGCCTCGGCTAATAAAGGCAAGTATCCCGTATGCCTTCCTAACTACCTTATCTATCTGTGCTTCTGCCTTCAGTAATCTATGGACAAGCACCCCAAGGTCCCTCTGACCCTCTGTACTCCCTAGGGTCCTACCATCCATTGTATATTCTCCTGCCTTGTTAGTCCTCCCAAAATGCATCACCTCACACTTCTCAGGATTAAACTCCATATGCCACAGCTCCGCCCATCTTACCAGCCCATCTATATCGTCCTGTAATCTAAGGCTTTCCTCCTCACTATTTACGACACCACCAATTTTCGCGTCGTCTGCAAACTTACTGATCATACCTCCTATATTCATGTCTAAATTATTAATGTACACTACAAACAGTAAGGGTCCCAGCACCGATCCCTGTGGTACACCACTGGTCACAGGCCTCCATTCGCAAAAACAACCCTCTACCATCACCCTCTGCCTCCTTCCAATAAGCCAATTTTGAATCCAATTTGCCAAATTACCCTGGATCCCATGGTACTTCTCTTTGTCCGACTTTTTTGTAGTCTTGTACTTCAATCCTGGGAAGTAGTTTTCTGGGAAGAATGGCAAGTTGAGTTTTCAGCTTCCTGTCCATCAACGGTTCTGAAGTTGAAAGTCTACATAGCAATGGAGTGGATGGATAATTCAATAATGCAGTTGGAAGATGATCATTCTTCTTCAACAACATTTTAATAGTTTGTGCTCCTTTCTCTGCTTCATTGTTCGCTTGAGGGTAACTAGGGGAACTTTGAGATGTTCGAATCCCCACTTCCTCACAAATTTTGTGAAGTATTCATTTGAAAACTGTGGTCTGTTGTCTGACACAACCTTGTCAGGAATACCAAGTGTTGCAAAGATCTCCTGTGAAGCCCGAGTAACAGATTCTGTTGTCGTTGAGTACAATCTTTCCACTTCTATCAACCATGAAAAATAATAGATCACTATCATGTAAGATTTTCTACTGTACATAAACAAATCCATTCCTAGACATTCCCACTGTCTGGTTGGAAATGTTGTAGTTATCAAAGGTTCTCTCTGTTCTGGTCTGTGTACCACAGATCTCTGACAATTCATGATCATACTCTCGATGTCTTTAGATATTCCTGGCCACCAAACAGATGATTGAGCGCGAGCTCTACATTTTGTAATTCCTATGTGGCCTTGATGAATTCTTGCCAAGATCTCTGATCGAAGTGAAATTGGAAAGACTAGTCTGTCATTATACACCAACAAATCATTGACGATTGTGAAGTGTTTCCTGAATTCAAAGAAAATTTTCATTATTTTCTCACTAGGACGTTCCTGTGCCCAACCCTTTGCACAATATTGGCATATTAATATACATTCCTCATCTCGCTTTTGAGGGTGACTAATTACTTGGAAGTTTCGGTGTACTTGCTGGCCACTGTGACACTGTGTACTGTGAATATGATTCTATCTCATTGTTAAAGTTAACTTCCTGTTGTGTTGGATGGTCAGCAGTTGCTCTCGACAGTACATCTGCAGAAGTTTGCATCTTCCCTTGTACATATACCATCTCACTGGTATATCTCATCAATCTCAATCGGAATCTCTGAATTCTCGGAGGCATCCTTGCCATTTCCTTCTCCTCCATTAAGGAAGCCAAGGGTTTGTGGTTAGTCTCAATAACCACTTTCAGGCCAATAATATAATCTGAAAACTTCTCGCAAGCCCACATGAGTGCAAGTGCTTCTTTTTCAATGATAGCATACCTTGTCTCTGTCTCAGACAAAGCTCTAGATGCATAATAGATCAGTCTTCGACATCCATATGGCTGCTCTTGAAAGAGGACTGCCTCCAACCCTGTAGATGAAGCATCTGTTGCAATTATAGATGGAAATGAAGGGTTGTAGTCTGTTAATATCTCTGTTGAAACTAGCATCTCCTTAATTCTTTAAAAAGCCTGCTCTTGATGTATATTCCAACACTAGGCTTGATTTTTCTTCAAAAGTTGTCTTAATGATTCTGTTACCTGCACCAAATTGGGTAAAACAATTTGCCACCTGATTCAGCATTCCTCGGAATCTGAAGATGTTGCACTGTAGCTGGGATAGGGAACTGACTAATGGCTCTCATCTTTTGTGGTGTGCCATTGTGCTCTTACCATTCACAATATGGCCTAAGAATGGAATAGACATTTTTGAGAATTCACACTTATCGTTAAGTGTCAACCCTTCTTCTTGAAGACGATATAGAACTGCTTTGACTCCCCGGTCTTGTTCTTCAACTGATTCTCCATGGACCAGGATGTCATACATGTGACAAATCACACCTTTTAAACCTTGAAGAATATTGAACATGGTCCTTTGGAAGATTTCTGGTGCCGATGTTATACCGAATGGTAAGCGAATGAAGCAAAATCTTCCAAATGGCGTGATGAATGTTGTAAGCAATCTTGACTTCTCTTCGAACAGAAGTTGCCAAAAGCCACTGTTCGCATCAGGTTTCAAACATACGAATTAGGAGCAGGGGTAGGCCACTCGGCCCCTTGAGCCTGCTCCGCCATTCAATAAGTTCACGGCTGAATTGATTGCTCCACATTCCTGCCTACTGCCGATAACCTTTCACCCCTTTGCTTATCATGAATCTACCTCTTCCTTCAAAATATTCGAAGACTCTGCTTCCACTGCCTTTTGAGGGAGAGAGTTACAAAGACTCACGACCCTCTGAGAGAAAAAATCTCTCCTCATTTCTGTCTTAAATGGGTGACCCCTTATTTTTAAACAGTGACCCCCTAGTTCTAGATTCTCCCACAAGAGAAAACATCCTTTCCACATCCACTGTGTCAAGACCCCTCAGGATCTTATATGACCCATTTATGCCGACTCTTTATTTCCTGTTAGCTAGCCAATCTTCTATCCATGCCAATATGTTGCCCCTTACACTATAAGCTTTTACTTTTTGTAATTACCTGATGTGGCACCTTATCAAATGTCTTCTGGAAATCTAAGTACAGTAAATCCACCATTCCCCTTTGTCCACAGCACATGTTACTTCCTCAAAGAACTCCAATAAATTGGTTAAACATGATTTTCCTTTCACAAAACTATGTTGACACTGCCTGATTACCTCGACCTTTTTTAAGTGCCCTGCTATAACGTATTTGATAATAGCTTCTAACGTATTTGATAATAGCTTCTAACATCTTCCCTATGACAGATGTTAAGCTAACTGGCCTGTAGTTTCCTGCTTTCTGTCTCCCTCCCTTTTTGAATAAGAAACTCTTACTCACTGTCTTATATTTCTAGCTAGCTTTCTCTCCAACTCTAATTTTTCCCTCCTTATTAATCTTTTAGTCATTCTTTGCTGTTTTTTATATTCTGTCCAATTTTCTGACTTGCCACCCATCTTTGCATATGCTTTTTCTTTAAGTTTGATACTATCTTTAACTTTTTTAGTTAACTATGGATGGTGAGTCCTCCCCTTGGAATTTTTCTTTCTCGTTGGAATGTATATATTCTGTGTATTCTGAAATATCCCCTTAGATGTCTGTCTATTGACCTATCCCTTAACCTAATTTACCAGTCACTTTAGCTAGCTCTGCTTTCATGCCCTCATAGTTGCCCTTATTTAAGTTTAAAATACTAGTCTTAGACCCTCTCTTCTTTCCCTCAAACTGAATGTAAAATTCAATCATATTATGGTCGCTGTTACCTCAGGGCGCCTTCACTATGAGGTCATTAGTTAATCCCATCTGGTGAACATCATGCTTTTTGATAGCTTTGCTAGGCTTTCATCCACCAAAGACATAAGATGAATTTCCCTTGCCACAGCTTTGTTAAGCTGCATTAAATCCACACAGATATAAAGAGTACCATTGGATTTTGGGACTGTAACCATAGCTGAAAACCACTCTGTTGGCTTCATGACTGGAGAAATGACTCCTGTTCATCTCTTCCAACTGATGCTGAACTTGATTCATCAATGGGTGTGGTATCTTCCTTGGTGTAAATATACATACTGATCTTGCATCTTCTTTCAGTGTAATACTATACTCGGTCTTCAGTCTTCCTAGACACAAGAACAGTTTTGGAAAGCCTGCTTGAAAGTGACAGTTGGAGTCTGGCCATTTAATTTCTTCCCCTCTTTTAAGTAGATGTAGGTCTAAGCATGCCCTCCTGCTTAACAATGAAAATTCTTTATTTTTCAAATCATACAGGGTTTCCTCAATCTGCCTTCCTTTATATTGGAGTGTGGCTTTCAGCTTTCCTTTGACCTTCAGTTCTATCCTTCTAGGACCTTGTAACTGAGTATCTGGTGGTTGTAAGGAATGTCTCGTCAACCATGGCTCTTGGTCTGACAGAACTGTGACACTTGTGCCTGTGTCCAATTTAAAATTTGTAATATGTCCATTGACATAAATGTCTGCCGTCCTGAATGCCTGATTGGGATCGCTGATTTCCCAGGAAGTCTCCTAATTTTTCTTCCACTGGAAATTGGTGCAACTCATTCACAATTCTGTGTGTGAAAGCTTTTTGTTTGGCACTTTCATGAGAAAAGGTCTTGCCCTGGCACATTTCCCATAGTGGCCTGACTTCTTCTACTTAAAGCAGTCTGCTTTACTAACGGGACACTGATCATATCTGTGGGTCTTTCTGGCCCAACAGTGCTGGCAAGGTTTTTTGGTGGCTTGCACTCTCTCACCCTTCTTCTCTACAGGGTTTTTTTTCCCCTTCTCGAGCTTGAGGAACTGTACTGTCTTCAGACTCTTTCCATTCCAAGGCTTCCCTTCAGCCCTCAGGATGGCTCTATTTTGTGCTCTGATTTCTGCCTATTGCACAATCTGAATCACTTTCTCCAGAGTGAGGTCCTCTTTTGACTCTAAGAGATTTGATAAAGACTCGTCAGCTATTCCCACCACTATACGGTCTCTAATCAATTCAAACTTTAGTGCTCCGTACTCACATCGTTCAGCCAATCTATATAAATCATTAATGAAAGCATCCATTGATTCACCTAGTTTCTGAATCCTTTTACTGAACTTCACCCTTTCTAGGATCTTATTGCTTCTTAGCTGAAAATAATTATCAAAAGCTTGCAACACATTCTCAAATTTATTCAAAGCTTCATTGATTCCTTGCTCATGATCTCATCATCAGCTATTTCACCTAGGGAGAACAGTAAAGTATTTATTTGCTCTGCTTCAGATTTAGTATGTAATTATGAAGCTATTCTGAATCTTAAAAATCTTTTTCTCCAGATTGTCCTGTTTTGAATCTTGTTAGGCCCTTCTGAATTTTGAAAACTTTCTGAGATTTTATATTTAGAATCCATTCTGTGCTAAACTATTTTGGGTATTCCCTTTTAATTTTAAATTTTCTTTTCCTTAATGAAGGCGTTCTTGTGATACCTGGAGGTTTCCCACTCTTTTCTGCTGTTCCCGTGCTTTCTGAGGTTTCCCTGTGCTTTCCTTCCTCAGTGCGCTCAAATAATAGCCGCCAATTCCGGACTCACTCTCACCAGGGATCGACTGTTTTTTGTTTCCATGTCTTCCTTTCTCACCTGCCCAGTGCGCCGTTTTTAATAATGTATCTTTCTACAAGGCTTTTCCTCTGTTCCTCGACCGTCACTCAGTACGGTGACTTGCAGCCTGATCGTTAGACCCGATTCGTTCACACAGACCACCACACTTCTGTGGTGCAGCCTGAATGTCTCTGACTCTTCGTGCCATTCATCATTTATGGAGCAGTTGAACAGTTCTGGAGCTCGTCGCAGCCTCTCCCAAGATCTGCAGTCATTTGGCACTTCTCTTACCGGTTAGGCTTCTCCAATCGTCTGGTGTGTTCACCATTTACCAAGTTGCACAGCCACTGATCACTATTTATATATCAAAGTTGCGATATTGTATGTTATTGGTAGCATAGTTATAGGGTTCTTCACAAAGGTCTCGGAGTCTCTGGCTGGCTACACATCAATTCTTTATTTACATTTACATTCTATTTACACTCTCCATGAGGATCTCTCGCTAGCACTTCTAATGGTGCTTCTAGCTCCTTCCATGCCTACTCCCCATGTGATTATTACCATGTCATCACTGCAGTGGGAGGGATTATTCTCACTGTCTCAACCATTAACCCTTTCAGACCCTTATACTACACCCAAAGCCTCTAATTCGCCACCCAACCCACCCTCCAGCCAATTAGAAGCCCACCCTATGAAAATTAGGGGCTGTGACTGCTTCCCCCAGGGGCAGGAACAGGACCAGAAACAATCCCGATGTTTGTTTCCTGACCCTAGAAAGAAAACAAGGCCCCACAACTTAACCCTCGTGCTTTCTCCTTTCAGATACCCAAGTAGTAAAACCTGGCCAGGCAGTGGTGGAACAGCAAGAAGACAGTGATGCTGAAGTCACAGCACCAACACATGTTTTCACATTCACAGCCACCAACTCAGATACTGACACTGAGCATAATTTAGAGGCTAGCATAGAGGCAGGATCTGCGCATGGTGAGACACAGGGCATGAGTACTCATGTACAGCCAGGTCACACGTATCTTCTGCTGCAGAGGACTCTGATGAGCACCTCCTTGGGGCCACGTACAGAAGAAGTCTGATGGGTATGCACAACTAAATATTTGGTGCACTGGGAAGCCTGCTAGAAAGACTGCTGTCCCTGTCAAGCAGCATAGAGGAGTCCAGCACCAATCTGGCACAGGGCATTGCACAGAGCTTGGAGACCCCATCCATTCCAGCATGGAAATGGAGGTCAATGTCATGAGAACATTTGCAGTTGCGAACATGATGCAGCGTCTGATGGCTGAATATCTCAGCTTCCACTGCAGCACAAGCAGCTTCCAACAGAAGTCTGATTGCAGCAGTGGAAGCTCAGACTAAAGTGATACAAGCTCGGCTTATTGCCATGCAAAATCAAACTGCTGCCATCATGGCTAAAGATGACTGTGTTCAAAGGGGCTTGCCGGATGTCACAGCAGTCCAGCAATCTGTCCTCCAACAGACTACTAGGATTGCTGAGGTGCCACCCTGGGGGATTGGCAGTGCCTCCTAGGAGTATGAACCTGCTGTCCTCTCTCAGGATGACAGTGTTCCTCCTCCCACCTTTGCCACCCTGTAAGTGCCCTTGCTGTTGCCTGTTAACCAGCCAACCCAGGCTATTGTTGCCCATGTTGACATGGCACAGTCCACGGCTGGGCCTTCTAGATCATCTGCAGTCTCCGCCATTGAAAGTCAACAGTCTTCCTCCTGCCATGGGGCAGCCATTGGGGTAGCACTGCATAAAGACCTGCTCAGGTCGGGAAAAAGAACCCGACCCAAACCCGACTGAACCATAGCAGACCCGAGCCTGATCCAGCCCGAGTCCCTCCGATTTTGCCCCAAACCCGACCCAACTGGAGCCCGACTCGACTATCCGTTTACTTACCTTCCTGACACCGAACCTGCAGGAAGCTGCAGCGCATGCGTGATGACGTCATAGTGATGTCATTCGCTCTCTGCGCAGACTCAGTTTTGTCCTGGACTCCCAGCTCAGGTAAGTTTTTAAATTTTAATACTTACCAGCAGAGCACTTACCGTATGTGTCCAGCCCGTCCCAGACCCGGCCCGACCCGACCGAAGCCCGAAAGCCAGAAGAGGGTCCTGACCCAACCCGAACCGGACATATGTTGTCGGGTCCCATCAGGTTTGGGTCGGGTAGCAGGCCTTTAGCACTGCATAGGAGCACCAGACAGGCAAAGACACACGGAAGGCTGATACTAAGGGCATGCACAAGGGTGCTGAGTTGACTTTCGTATGCGATGTAGAATAATTTAGTTTATAAATTTGGTTTGGAATGTTTATTTTGTGCTGTCTTTTCATTTTTGTATTTTGGACAAACAGATGCTGTGATGGTCAGTGACGGACAGAAGGTAAGGTGAGATTGTCTAGGTTGCCTCCTCTCTTCCTCTTCCTCCTGCTCCTGAACTGCTCACTGTATAACTGGTGACATGGGGTGTTCCCTCATGATTACAAGATTGTGCAGCATGCAGCAGGCCACCACGAATCTCGAGACCCACTCTGCCAAGTACTGCAGGGTTCCTACAGTGCAGTCCAGACAGTGGAAGTGTTGATTCAGCATGCCAATGGTCTGCTCTATCACATTTCATGCAGCAGCATGGCTTACATTGTATGCATACTGCACACCTGTTCATGGGATGCACACAGGAGTCATCACACATGATATCTGCAGATAGTCCTCATCACCCATTAGCCACCCTTTGGTTTGCTTTGGTAGCTCAAATGTAGCTGGCACAGCAGACAGCCGTAGAATGAAGGCATCATGCCTGCTGCCAGGATACTGGGCAATGACCTGCATGATTCTCTGCCTATGGTTACACACCAGCTGGATGTTGAGGGAGTGGGATCCCTTCCATCAAAAATTATGTGCATGCAGTCAATGGAATCCTACATCATGGGGAAACCTGCAACCTTAGCAAATCCACATGCTCTCTCCTTTTGCTTTTCTCTGAAAAGAGAGAATGAAATGTAGTCAGTTGTCAATGAATTGAGAGCATCAGTGACCTCCCTTATGCAACAGTGGATGGCAAACTGCAAGATTTTGAAAATATTTCCAGCTCCAGCCGCGAAGGAGCCAGATGCATGAAAGTCCATTGCCATGGTCACCTTCATAGCCATTGGCAATGCAATCCTTGCCCTGCTCTGAAGTTGAAGTTGTGGCTGCAGAAGGTGGCAGATTTCAGTGAGGACGTTCTTGTGGAAGCACAGACAACTCACACACTGTTCCCTATTGAGGTTTAGGTAGGAAAATTGTTCCCTGAACACCCTGGTGGATATGGTCTCCTGCTGAGAGTACTTCTTCCCCCTCCTCCTCTCTCTTCCAGCAGCTTCTCCTGATCTCTGTGTCCTCTACCTATTCTCCAAATCATGCTGTATTCCAAGGGAAATGCCTACCAATGCACTCATGTCTGGGAGCAAGTGGTTTGTGCAGAAGCGTTAAAGTCAGTAAAAAGTTCTTCAGCATGTGCCATATCATTTCCTGTAGAGTTTTGCAACCTGAAACAACTGTAGAAAGTATCAAACACTTGTAGAATTGTAGCAAAAGCCAGAAGAAATCAACCAGCAACTAACTGTCCAGTAGTTGATGATCCCTTTAAATAGAGCTGGTGGGGTGCCTTTGCTGCTGTTGAACCCATGTTCAGCTGTGCGGGGTTAAGATATGGCACTGGCTGGAGCGTGAGCTCTAACATGGCAAGCTGGTGTCAAATCAGCATTGCACGCTGCTTGACATCATGATTTGCCCACTCTGCATACTCCCAGCGGGTATTTACTGCGCATGCACCAACGTCCTCACCAATTTGACGTCCGGCACAACTCATTCCAGATGTGCGCACATGCCTCAGATTCCATTTTGAACCTCAAATGGCTTCTGTAGTGCCCAAACAACAGACGCTACTGATCGGAATTTTGCACCATATAAGTTATTGCGTGCAATGGCATCAGAGACAATTAATATAGTCCTCATTATGTACTGTTTAATATTCATTTTATCAATCTGGAATAACCTGGTGGTCCTCTTTGACACTTTTTCATACCATCAGCTCGTCATTTAACTGCTGGTTCCCAGTAAAATGAAAACCAGCAGTCCTACTGTTCAACCAGATTCAATCTGAGCTATTAAAAGCTCTGAGAGCAGGGAAAGGCCAAAGGGAGCAAACACAAGTTTAGTGTGAGGACAGGTTGCAGCACCATTTTATTTTTGTTACCTTTTTTCAAAAGTGGAATTAGATGGGGTGAGCAGTTTCTTGTACTAGTTGCAAAAAGATTTTGTGACAGCGCCAACAGTTTAAAGATGGCCCCCATCAGTTTTTTTTTTGCTGGAGGTCTCTGAAAATACTAAGACTGCCCCAATAACCAAACATTGCCCTCAACTATATATAGCCAATTACACTAGAGAAGATAAATAACAGTTGAAAAGATGATCAAACTTTATCCCATTTATAATCATTTTAAAAAGTAATGCCAAATAGGGTGGCACAGTGGTGCAGTGGTTAGCACTGCAGCCTCACAGCTCCAGGGACCCAGATTCAATTCTGGGTACTGCTTGTGCGGAGTTTGCAAGTTCTCCATGTGACCGCGTGGGTTTTCGCCGGGTGCTCCGGTTTCCTCCCACCGCCAAAGACTTGCAGGTGATAGGTAAATTGGCCATTGTAAATTGCCCCTAGTGTAGGTAGGTGGTAGGGAATATGGGATTACTGTAGGGTTAGTATAAATGGGTGGTTCTTGGTTGGCACAGACTTGGTGGGCTGAAGGGCCTGTTTCAGTCCTGTATCTCTAAATAAATAAATAAAGTCTTAAATCTCACTACAGTCATTCTAAAATAACTTGCTGACATTGGCTTTGCACACCCCATGAAAAAGATGTGCTTTCCAGATTGTGTCCATCAACAACCTTGCATGCTACCACATCAAACTCGTTAAGTATACTGTGTTTTTGTATTGCTTGGATTTCATGCGCATTTGGCAAATTTCCAAGCTCATGCTTTTGGAGGGCATGCTAACTCAATTCAGGATTTTTTTTCGTCTTTGAATAGACACCTATTTCCTTCCTCATGATACAATCTATAATATTAATTTGATACTCATTTTAAACCCAGGATATGTGTAAGCAGAATCAGAACTGTACAGAAACACAGAATTTGTACCCCTCTCAGTGACTTAAATGGATTGCTATCACCATTGCTATAGACAAGATATGGTTAGACTTACATATTCTCCCGATGGGCAGAGTGCACAGCTGCTGCATTGCTGTAACGCCACAGAACTATTGCAGAAGATAATACATCCAACGTAGCATCAAACTAGAAACATCAGAAATGTTCTTTGAAGATGGGAATCATATAACATTAACAAGCATCATAAATTTGATTTACACATACATTAAGGGAAAAAATACATGATTGAATGAATGTAGTTATCTCTGGAAACCTAATATCATGCATGAGCTGAATTAAAGGAAACAGTATTTTTGATGATAATTTATCATTTTGCAACAGGAACTCAGTGCTGAGTTAATCTGACACATAAAAATGGCTGAAATTCTATATTATATATCGTTCATATATTTTTATATAAGATATAGAATAATATTTATAATCATATTCAAAAATACTATAATGCATTTTATATGTATTATTTACTGAGAACATTTTGCCCAGATTTTGCAGTTGTAAGGATGGTGAACTGTCAGCGCTTGCCATCATTACCCTGGGAAATGCAGAAGTTGCTGTCAGTGATTCCCTGAATCTCCGCAGGCTGTGCTGTTGAAGTCCCTGCAGACGATGATCTTTTGTGAATAACTGAACTGACAAGTTAATTCAGCCCATCGAGCCTGCTCCACCATTCAACACGATCATGGTTGATCATCCACTTCAATGCCTTTTTCCCACACTATCCTCATATCCCTTTATGTCATTTGTGTTTAGAAATTTGTCAATCTCTGCTTTAAACATACTCAATGACTGAGCTTCCACAGCCCTCTAGGGTAGAGAATTTCAAAGATTCACAATCCTCTGAGTAAAGAAATTTCTCCTCATCTCTGTCCTAAGTGGCTTCCCCCTTATTTTGAAATTGTGTCCCCTGGTTCTAGACTCCCCAACCAGGGGAAACATCTTAGCTGTATCTACCCTGTCTATCCTTTTAAGTATTTTGTAGGTTTCAATGAGTTCATCTCTCATTCTTCAAAACTCTGGAGAACACAGGCCCAGTTCCCCAATCTCTCATCATAGGATAGTCCCGCCATCCCAGGAATGAGTCTGGTGAGCCTTCGTTGCACTCCCTCTATGGCAATAATATCCTTCCTAAGGTAAGGGGACCAAAACTGCACACAGTGCTCCAGGTGCAGTCTAACCAAGGTTCTACTCCTGTACTCAAATCCTCTTGTGATAAAGGCTAACATCAACACTTTCTAATCTCTTTCTATTTAAGAAATACTCTGCACATCTGTTCTTCCTACCAAAGTGGAAAACCTCACATTTTTCCAATTTATATTCCATCTGCCACATTCTTGCCCACTCACTAAATCTTTCCAAATCCCCTTGAAGCCACTTTGCATCTTCCTCACAACACACATTCCCACCTAGTTTTGTGTCTTCTGCGAACTTGGAAATACTACATTTGGTCCCCACATCCAAATCATTGATATATATTGTGAATAGCTGGGGCCCAAGCACTGAGCCCAAGAACTTCCCCTTTTACACTGTAATATCGCTGTTAAAAACCCCAGAAAAAGTTGCACCTTGTTAATGAGATGTAACAGGGTTTTTAATGCTATACTAAGTCTTAACTTCTGCTGATCAACCTCTTTGCCTGAAAAACCAATTTTATATTTATGTAATGTCAATTTTTTCCATTATGATAAAAATTCTATGATTTTAAATATAGTATTTTTTAAAGTTTATCATGTTTCAGCTTAATGTGTACATCACAATCTTTATTTCAATCTCCATAAAATCTATATAAAAAGTGAAGGATAATCAGTGTATTTTACTTCCTGGTTTGCTGTCTGTGCGAATTCTTCAATGTGATTGGCTGCTTACCCTCCATGATGACATCACTATCGCTGCACAGCTGGAAATCCCCTTGACCTGGCATCAGATTCATATTAATGTCAGGAAAGAGGAATCCACACCACAGAGATTGCTAGATCTTTGCAGGCAACTTTCTTCAAGGCCATCAGCGAGCACTGTTGCTTCACTACTGATTGTAAAATCTGGGCCATTATCATTGAGTGCCTATGTGCTATATTGGTGAATGGGCAATTTTGGAGTTTAATCCCAGAATTCCCAAAATCAGCATTGCTAACACTCCTGTTAAAATCCAATTTTTTATTCTTTCATGAGATGTGGGCATCGCTGGCAAGGCCAGCATTTGTTCCCCATCCCTAGTTGCCCTTCACAACTGAGTGGCTTGTTAGGCCATAAGAGAGGGCAGTTAAGAATCAACCACATTGCTGTGGGTCTGGAGTCACATGTAGGCCAGACCAGGTAAGGATGGCAGATTTCCTTCTCTAAAGGACATTAGTGTACCAGATGGGTTTTTACAACAATTGACAATGGTTTCATGGTCACCATTACTGAGACTAGCTTTCAATTCCAGATTTATTAATCAAATTTAAATTCCATCAACTGCCATGGTGGGAATTGAACCCATATCCCCGCCTATTCCCTGTGTATATGCTGGAGGCTTCACGTCCATGTGGAAGGGACCAGCCCTTCTGGTCATGTTATCCATCGGGGGCAGAACAGAATGTAGCTGACTAGGAAAGGTGGGTTTTTCAACGCCTGTCAAAATCCCGATATTTCAGAGCCCATTCGCAAGATCATGAGTGAGGGTGTCTTGCGCGATAAATTTGCATGAGTCACAATGTCTGGTGTGTGTTCATTGGGAGAAACTGCACTGTTTGAAGATCCACCAATAGTTACAATAGTATAACAGAATATTTATTACACAAAATATTTATTTATTTACAGTACAACAGAACATTTATTTATTTACAAATGTACAAATCATGTTGAAAGGAAGATTAGTTTGATGTTAAGAGGAGGTGGAGGAGGATCAGGGCCTGTGTATTTAGCCTTCATTCTGGTACTGGACAGCAGCAGTTGATTAAGCAGTTCTTCCACCAGGTGGGTCAGAAACATGCTGGCTGCCTCAGGAGTAAAGTAGGAAAGGCCACTGCTTGATCCTGGAGCTGCTCCTGCTCATTGTTGTAAAATGACCCACAATCCATGACATAGGAACTCACCCTGTTGGGGAAATCTTGAACCAACTGGCATGTGATGCATCTGAGAAAGTCCATGTAACTCCAGTTGGGCTCCTCTAGATATCTTTCAGTCAAAGAGGAACCCTTGGCAGATCCAATAAGTGGGAAGATCATCCGCAGTATTAAACTACAAGATTGGGTGATCTCCTCAATCTTTCCATCCAAGTGTCCTATTAGGTAGTTAGTTTGATCTTAGAGTAGGTTAAAGGTTCGGCACAACATCGTGGGCCGAAGGGCCTGTACCGTGCTGTACTGTTCTATGTTCTATGTTCTATGTTCTATAAGTGTAACAACAAGTGCACCAGGTTGGAATGGACCTGCCAGGAGAAGAAAGACATGGGCCTTCCAATTCTGCACTTGGTCAAGTTCGCCAACACGTTGAATGCTTCCACCCACCCTTTCATACACTCTGCTCCAAAGAGTGGCTGAATTCTGGGAAGGATTGGATCCACAAAGGACTGGATGGTGTTTGCCATTGACTGAATTATTTTCTTACACAGGCAAGACAGCATCGCATGCGTTAGCACCTCGAAGTTCTGCTCATTCCCCAACAGGCTAATCATTGTGTCCATCACGCTCCAAGACTGTCTTTTAGCTCCAAAGTTAATATTTCTCAGAGCCCTGACACACAGCAACTGGGTAACAGGGGAAGCATACAGCAAATACCTCATCAAACCGTTTACCACAGTGTCTGTGAGCTGCGGCACTGAAACCAGTGGAGCTTTTAGCAGTTCTCCGACGAAGATGATTACCATGTCTGCCCGACAGTCTTTGACCCTAATGATCTGAGAAGCCAGTTGGTTCACAATATGAGGCAGACTGTAGCCAGCATGTTTCTGCCATTGCTCTGGCCAGCAGAACAACCCCCTTTTTGAAGTGGCTCAGCTTCAGCATCTAGTGCCATTCTCCATTTCTATTCAAGTATTGAACTATGGCTCCATTTATTGCTTGGCCTAGTAGGGCCTTTAGCGTCTGTACACATTTCTTACACAAATTCCTACCTGTCGATGTTTGAAATCCAGCTGCGAAATCTCTGCTGCAATTCAGTATCTGAACGATTGGGCAGAGAAATATTAACGCAGCTAATTAAGGAAAAGATTAGGTTACTGAATTTCAGTGGGTATAATGTGGCTTGGCCATGTGAGCCGCATGGAAGATGGCAGGATCCCCAAAGACACATTGTACAGCGAGCTCGCCACTGGTATCAGACCCACCGGCCGTCCATGTCTCCGCTTTAAAGACGTCTGCAAACGCGACATGAAATCCTATGACATTGATCACAAGTCGTGGGAGTCAGTTGCCAGCGTTCGCCAGAGCTGGTGGGCGGCCATAAAGACAGGGCTAAAATGTGGCGAGTCGAAGAGACTTAGTAGTTGGCAGGAAAAAAGACAGGCGCAAGGGGAGAGCCAACTGTGCATCAGCCCTGACAAACAGATTTCTCTGCAGCACCTGTGGAAGAGCCTGTCACTCTAGAATTGGCCTTTATAGTCACTCCAGGCGCTACTTCACAAACCACTGACCACCTCCAGGCGCGTATCCATTGTCTCTCGAGATAAGGAGGCCCAAAAAAGAAAAAAAAATGTATTTACCGCCTCTGCCAACTCAGGTTTATTGATAATGTCTCATAGCCCTCAAATAGCAGCCAAAGATACAGCGGTCAAATACTGTTTTCTGTTCCCATTGATGGAGCAGGTTCTTTTCCCAAGTGTGCACACCAGCTCCTTCATAGTTCTGACTGCACATCTGCACATTTTGGGCTGGATTTTAAGCAGCCTTCACTTCAAGATCTGTGGCGGGGGGGCCTGAAGATGGCTCCGGATGAGGCCTGCCACGGACCTCGACGCTGGCAGGGCCTGGCCCGTTCCTCCCAGCGGTGGCAGGGCACCAGGGCGGCCCCCCCGCTGCTCAGCCACGGGACCACACTCACCATATTTAAATTAATAAAATTAATGCATTTACATATACTTACCTCAGATCTTGAGGGCCCACCGTGATCTTTGACGTGGCGGCTGGCAGTCCCGTGCCTTCGGATGCCCGTCCATGCAAAAGAGGCGCCAAGTGGTGGGAGGGGGGAGGAGGTAAGTTTTCCAATGCGGGAAGGGGGGGAAAACAGGATCAAATAAAAGTCATGGCTGCAGGGGATGGTGGGAAGGGTTGTACTTTAAACTTTGTGCAGTTTAGTGGGGGAAGGCCAGATGTTAAAGCTAAGTGTTTTGGTGGTGGGGGGCGGGGGGGGAGGGCATATAGTTAATGTAATTGTTGTTGGGGGGTGGGTGAGGGGTAAAAGAAATGTTTTTATTGAATATGTCTTTAAATATTTAAATAAGCCAGCAGGGCTGACTACCCTTTAAAAATGGCATCAGTGCCTACGCACAGGCAGCTGGCGCCATTGTCAGGTTGGACAACCCGTGGTTGTGGGGGAGGGGGGGGGAGGGGCAGGCCGCAAAATATTTCCAGACACACCCTTACTGACATTGAGCGTCTGCAAGTAAATTTTCAGAAGCTCTAAGGTGGTCTGCATGGCTGTCACTCATGGTCTTCACTTGAAATTATCCCCTCTTCTATATGATGGATTGTATTTGATATTTTCTGCTGAGAACTTTCATCATTCTCAGCGATCTCTTCAAGGACAGCTGCAAATGAATCTACTGTGATCTCCATTTTAGTAGTCATTCCACAGCCCACTCCCTTCGGTATTAGGGATGACAGATCCTTCAATGGATTAGGGACTTTTTGTTCACTCTGAATGAAATCAGATTTTGTTTGGTTGACTTCGTTCTGAGTTTTCTCTGGAATAAGTGACCTTCAAAGATTCAGATGTATTTAACGCACTTGGCTTTACTCTTTCCTCGTTGCTCTCAGACACAAGTGCACCGTTTGTATCACTTTGCTGTGTTTTATGCAGCCCTGGAGTTTCTGTGTTGTCATGGTTCTCATTGTGAGGGCAGGATACATAACACTTCAGCTGTGATGTGGCCCTGGGTCTTGCAGCCATATAAGACCTGCCAGCTGTTTGTGGCTGGTGGGTGGTGGGGATTAAGGTCCAGACCTGAGATGCAGACCACAGGAGAAGGCAACATTCGCAGCTGTTGGCAGTCATAGTTGGCAGCTGAGCAGCTGTTTGTTCCTAATAAAGCTTCCACTGCAGCACAGTCACTCAAAGTTCTTGTGATAAGAGATGTAGAAATGGGAGTGCAGGACAGACTTTGAGCAGAATTTCCCCCAAATTAAGATGCTCAAGTGTCAGATCATGGGAAAATGCTAGAATCGATTATTAGGGACGTGGTAACAGAACACTTAAAGAATCATAATGTGATTAGGCAGAGTTAACATGGATTTATGAAAGGGAAATCTTATTTGACAAATCTGTTGGAGCTTTTTGAGGTTATAACAAGCAGTGTAGCCTAATTGCCCTTGAGAAGTGGGCGGTGAGCTGCCTTCTAGAACCGCTGCAGTCCACGTGTAGGTTAGGAAGGGGTTTCCAGATTTTTGACCAGCAACAGTGAAGGAACAGTAGTTTTTTCCAAGTCAAGATGGTGTGTGACTTGAAGGAAAACTTGCAGGTGGTAATATTCCCATGGGTCTGCTGCCCTTGTCCTTCTAGGTGGTAGAGGTCACGGGTTTGGAAGGTGCTGTCAAAGGAGCGTTGACAAGTTGCTGCACTGCTGCCACTGTGCACCAGCGGTGACGGGAGTGAATAATTAAGCTAGTGATTAGGGTGCCGATCAAGTGGGCTGTTTCATCTTGGATGGTGTTGAGGTTTTTGTGCATTGTAGCTGCACTCTTCCAGGTAAGAGGAGAGTATTCTCTCACACTCATGACTTGTGACTTATAGATGGCGGATAGGTTGTGGCAAGTCAGGAGGTAAGTTACTCACCAAAGAATTCGCAGCCTCTGACCTGCTCTTGTCCAGCTTGGTGGGATTGCTGTACCTGGTTCCATTCCCATCTATTCAATTGTAGCCAGAGAATTTCCTGTAATAGTTTCTCCTCCTGCCCCAGCATCACTGCCTCTGGAGTCCCTCGTGGATATCGCCTTGAACACCCCCTAAATTCTTATCTGAATGTTGCCCCTCAGCAACATCATCCAAAAACATGCCAGATTCCAAATCTATGCTGACGACTCACAGATCTATCTCTCCACCATCTCTCTCAACCCATCCAACGCCTTTTTTAAAAATCAACTGCTCATGCAACATCCAGTATTGGATGAACAGAAGTTTACTCCAATTAAACATTGGGAAGACTGAAGTCATTGTCTTTGATCCTCACCACAAACTCTGTTCCCTAGCCACTGATTCCATCTGTCTCTCTGACCATTCACTCAGGCTGAACCAGACCATTTTCAGTCTCAGTGATATCCTCTCCATTACCAACACTGCCTAACTTCATCTCTGTAAAATGCCCATCTCTGCCCCTGCCTCAGTCTATCTACTGCTGAAACCCTCATCCATGCATATGCTACCTCCACAATCAACTTTTCCAATACTCTCCTGACTAGCTTTCCATCTTCCACTCTCCGTAAACTTGAGCTCATCCAAAACTCTGCTCCCCTATCCTAAGAAAGTCCCATTCACCCATCTCTCAACTCCACCCTGTGTTTGCTGATCCATATTGGCTCCAGCCCTACAACCCGAAAGACACGGGTGCGGGGAAAGGGTTGGGGAGGTGAGCAGTGTGGGGGGAGACTGGGGTGAGTTTTGGCTTGGTGGACAAGACACAGGGAGGCAACAAAAACAGCTAAACAGAGGGTCCTATTTTAGTTACAGAAAAGTCCATGAGCTCCTTGCACTTGTTCTTGAAGGAGCAGTTGAACTAGAGAAGGGTTTAAGGAGATGGTTGGTAGTGAAAAAAAAGGCGGGGTAATCTTTGCTGTCCAGGATGATCCCAAAGTAGTGAGCAGTTATGGCGCAAGAGCTTAATTTGGTTCATCCAGTGATGTGATGGTGATGTGGTCACTGCAATAAAATGCAATACTACTACACCATAAGCATTTCCTGAATTCATATTACATAGGATATGCAGCACAGAAACAAGCCACTCGGCCCAACCAGTCCATGCCGGCATTTAAGCTCTACACGAGCCTACTACGCATGGGGAGGGGGAAAAAGTAGTGGTAATGTCACTGGACTAGTAGCCTAGAGGCCTAGGCTAGTGCTCTGGGGACATGAGTTCGAATTCTACCACGGCAGAAGGTGAAATTTGAATTCAATTAATAAAATCTGGAATTAAAAAGCTAGTCTTATGGTGACCATGAAACCATTGTTGGATTGTTGTAAAAGCCTATCTGGTTCACTAATGTCCTTGAGGGAAGGAAATGTGCCATTCTTACCTGATCTGGCCTACATGTGAATCCAGATCTACAGCACTGTGGTTGACTCTTAAATACCCTCTGAGAATTAAGGGCAAATGGGATGGGCAATAAATGCTGGTCTAGCCAGCAACACCCACATCCCATGAACGAATTTAAAAAAACTCCCATCTTTCCTCTTCTCCCTCATATGCTTGTTTAGCTTCCTGTCAAATGCATCTACACTATTAGTGTCAACCACTCCCTGAGGTAGCAAGTTCCACATTCTCACCACTCTTTAGGTAAAGAAATCTCTTCTGAATTCCCGATTGAATTTCTTGGTGACTACCTTATATTGATAGGCTCTAGTTATGCTCTTTCCCGCAAGAGGAAACATTCTCTCTCCATCTACTCTATCAAAACCTTTCAAAATTTTAAAAACCTCCATTAGGTCACCACTCAGCCTTCTTTCTGGTGTCAGTTGCAAATTTAGAAATTGTGTTTTTGATCCCAAAGTTCAAATTGTTAATGTAAATTGTGAACAGCAGTGGTCCCAGTACTGATCCTTTTAGAACACCACTTACAACCTTCTGCCACTCTGAATAACTACCCTTTACTCCCACTCTCTGCTTTCTGTCTTGAAGCCAGCTCGCAATCCATTCTGCCACTCATCCCCTGACTCCACACTCTTTGACCTCATTCATGAGGCCTTTTGAAAACTGAAATAAATTACATCTTCTGCATTAACACTGTCTACAATATCTGTTGCCTCCTCAAAAAATTCATTAAGGTTGGTCAAGCAAGGTTTTCCCTTTGAAATCCACACTAGCTATTCATTATTATATTTTTTTGTTTCTACATGTTCTAGATGTTATTCTATTCTCTCTTTTAGTGGGATTTTTTTTCCGACAACTGATGTTAAGCTGACTGGTCTATAATTCCCTGGGCATGTTCTGTCCCCCTTCTTAACCTTTTTCTAACGAATTACCAAATTAACGTATAATGTCTCTGCTATTGCTTCCCTAGATTCTTTTAAAATACGTGGACGCCATTTATCTAGACCAAGGGTTTTATCCTCTTTGAGTTTGATTAGTTTATTCAATACATCCCCATGTTTTATTTCTAATGCACTTATCTCATTGCTCATCTCATCTTTCAATGTCATGACTACCTGTTCTATCTCCCTGGTAAACACCGAAGCAAAATATTTATTTAATATTACTGGCATATCTCTATCATTACGTGTGGTATTATCTTGTCTATCTCTCAAATGATTCTATTCCTATTACAGTGTTCCTTTTTTATTGATGCGCCTGTAAAATATTTTACTATTTTGTTTTATGTTCCTTGATAATTTAAATGGCAGTGAATAATAAATGGCAGTGAAAGCTGGATCAGGAAGAAAAAACTTATGGACTGGACTGAAAGCAGCTGAACTAAGAATTTTTGAAAAGATTTATGGTAAATGTATATAGGAGCAATAGTAAAATAGTATGTGTTAGCAGTAAAAACATCAGACAACTATTATTGTGTTTAAATAGTGGATGCTTCTGTTTCTATTTTGGGGAAATCTGTATGTGAAAAGTGCTTTTATGTGGTTTAGAAAATTAACTAGCTTTTTTCAGCAACTCGCACAATAAATTCCAGAACAAATCTAATACAATAAGTGAAATATACAAAGTAAACTGGGATGGCAGGATTATCCTATGAGGTAAACTCTTGTATGGATTACATACAGCATTCAGACATCCTTTTTCTCCCTGCACCATTTTTTCTTCTCATGAAGAATAGATTTTAGTGAAATGGACACCATCAGCCCTCTAGTAGAATTACCAATGGGCCATTCTTCATGTGTAAACCTAGGCAATGAATGTTAACTTGTTAGGATAGGAACATAGGATATAGAAGCAGGAGTAGACCCCTTGAGCCTGCTCCGCCATTCAACTAAATCACGTCTGATCTTCTACCTCAACGCCATTTTCCCACACAATCCCCATATACCCTTGATATCTTTAAATATCTAGAAATCTATCGATCTCTGTCTTGAAAATACTCAATGACTGAGCCTCCACAGCTCTCTGGGGTAGAGAATTCCAAAGATTCACCAGCCTCTGAGTGAAGAAATTCTCCCTTATCACAATCCTAACTGGCCTACCTTTTATTCTGTGACTGTGTCTCCTGGTTCCAGAACCCTCAGCCCAGGGAAACATCCTTCCTGCATCTACCCTGTTGATCCCTGTAAGAATTTTGTATGCATCAATGAGATCACCTCTCATTCTTCTAAACTCTAGAGAATGTAGGCCCAGTCTCCTCAATCTCTCCTCATAGGACAATCCCACCATTCCAGGAATCAGTCTGGTGTCTTATAATGTCTTATGAACAAGGACACCCAGGTCCCTTTGATCAGCAACACTTCCCAATCTTTCACCATTTAAGAAATACCCTGCATTTCTGTTTTTCCTACCAAAGTGGATAACTTCACATTTTTCCACATTATATTCCATCTGCTATGTTCTTGCCCATTCATTTAGCTAAATCCCCTTGAAGCCTCTTTGCATCCTCCTCAGAACTCACATTCCTACATAGTTTTGTGCCATCAGCAAACTTGGAAATATTACATTTGGTCCCCACATCCAATTCATTGATATAGATTGTGAACAGCTGGGGCCTAAGCACTAAATCTTCTGATAGCCCATTAGTCACAGACTGCCAACCTGAGGATGACCCATTTATTCCCACTCTTTTTTTTTTCTGTCCGTTAACTAATTCTCAATCCATACCAGTATATTACCCCCATCCCATGTGCTCTAATTTTGCTTATTAACTTCCAGTGTGGGACCTTATCAAAAGTTTTCTGAAATTCCAAATGCACCACATCCACTGGTTTCCCCTCATCTATTCTGCTAGTTACATCCTCAAAAAACTTCAGCAGGTTTGTCAAATGTGATTTCCCTTTCATAAATCCATGTTGATTCTGCACAATCCTACCATTATTTTCTAAGTGTCCAGTTATCACATCATTTATAATAGATTCTAGCATTTTCCTTACTACTGATGTCTAACAGGTCTGTAGATTCCCGTTTTCTCTCTCCCTCCTTTCTTAAATAGTGGGGTTGCATTTGCTACCTTCCAATCTGCAGGAACTGTTCCAAACTTCTATAGATTCTGGAAGATGACCACTCGCATATCCACTATCTCTACAGCCATCTCTTTCAACATTCTGGGGTGTAAATCATCAGGTCTAGGGGATTTGTTAACTTTCAGTCCCATTAATTTCTCCAGTACTACTTTTCTTACCAAGAATAATTTCTTTCAGTTCATCATTCTCACTAGTCCCTTGGTTCTCTAATATTCCTGGGAGGATTTTTTTGTATCTTTCTCTGTGAAGATAGACACAAAGTATTTGTTTACTTTCTCTTCCATTTCCTTATTCCCCATTCGCGGTCTATCGCGCCATGGGCCATCACAGCCAAACACAAATATGTCCTCAACTTATGCTTACATAAGGGTAGAAGCCTGCCTCATATTCCTCTCATTAACACAGGAACACTAAGGCCAGTTGTAGCACTCCCACTAATAACCTGGCTGAGTTTAGATAACTTGTGTTATGACCAAGGTGGGAGCAGTGCACTGTCTTTTCTTGTTCCACTTCTCCACAGGTCACAACATATATTTAAATGTTTACCCAGTTATCAATGCGGTCAATCATATACTCTACTCTTTATCCCAGAATAAACTACACCAACCAGGTTTCTTTAATAAACAACAAATTATCAGTTTATTATAAAACAAGACTTATCCAGTAACAAAGCAAAGCATTAACACACAGATTGAAATCTGACAGTTCCCTTTCAAAATCCCCCACACACACAAACTCACACACACACACTGAAAAAAATATGGAAATTCTCTCTGCAGAAGTCTGTTACAAGAAAAAGACAAAAAAAAATACTTTGGCCAAATACTTGCTAATTCTTGAAGAAAATAAAAGAAGATATGGAAAGATATCAGTGTCCCTTTCGGGCTAGTGTCTGGGTATACTGTGATGGGTCACTGGGATATTTTCTGGAGCAGTTCTTTTCAGGAGGCATCGAGAATTAATCTGGCAGGTTTATCCAGGAGAAATGTGGCATCAGGGGTTCAAGCCAGCACACACCTGAATCGTAGGTTTTTTCCAAAGACAGGAGGAAAGAGGAGCTGACACACTGTACCTCTCAGGGTCTCTTACAGAGGTGCAGGAAAGATGAGCTGGGGGTGTCTTTTACCTTGGCAGGCAAAACATCAACTGTCTTCAAAACAGTTCACACCCCAACTGAACTGAAAACAATCTAAACCCCAAAAACAGTAAGTCAACCTCCCAACTTCCATAAACCTTGACATGTGGCTTCTCTATAAACATCTCCCCCTAGTCCAAGGTTCATGTTGTTTATTTATCTTAAGGCAGGTGATCTCCAGCAGAAGTTGTTTTTAGCACTCCTTGATTCTTCCAGTAAGTGTTTTCAGTCTAGTGTCCTTTCATTGACCCCAGTGGCTGAAGATCCAGCAGGAGACCCCACAACACTGTAGCAAGCCAGGCTACAGACAGGACCCTGTTGAAAGTCTATGAGTGCAGCAGACAATTTGCCAGGAGATCAGAGCTTTCACCTATCTGGCAGTGGGTCATAAATTTTAAAAGCTGCAGTTGAAGCCATTACTGTTTTAGCTTTCTGGATTTTGTTGGATCATGGATGCGCCCAAAGCCAAAAAAAGTGGGAAGGGCCCAACAGTGCCATGGAAGGTCCAGAAAGAAGTAAAAGACCGGTTGTGGCAGCTGCTGGCACTGCAAGCTGAAGCTGAAAAAACACTCTACTCAGTTTTAAAAAGGCAGCTCTCAGTTCTAAAAAAAACGAACAGCTGTGTCAACAAAAGAACCTGGCTGTGCAAACAACGAAAGCTATAGTCTAAAACCCCTAAAAGGGATACGTCTACAAAAACCAAAATCTCTCTTAAAAGGGAAACAAAAGAAGTGTCCCAGTGAAAAATACAACCTGTAATAGTCATATATTTGTAAAAACATCAGGATCATTAAGATCATTACATCAGGTCAGCAGAGGAGCAGATTGCCAAGAGGACACGGATGAAGAATGCACTCAAGCGAACAGTGAGCAAGCATTTTACATAGTTAATTTGGATCAACATGTCAACGCTATTACACAATCTGAGGCATTCGCCATGACCAAGATTATATGTCTGCAGAAGAGTAGCAAGCATAACCTCAGAGTAAAAATCGACACTGGTGCAAGCACAAATATTCTGCCCATCCATAGACTGAAGGATATGTTTTCAAAGAAATGGGAATCTATGGTGCAACCCACCATAACTAGCTGACAGCCTACAATGATTCTCTAATCAAGTGCATTGGAAATGGTAACCTTACAGTGCAGCTGTGGGAGCTCCGAATGGCTACCACAAATTTTTTATATTGTAGACACAACTGGACCAACTATTGCAGGTCTTCCAGTCTGCCAAGATTTACGAGTTGTCACAATACATGAGGTCAGCACCGCACCAAAAGGAGTGCATTGAGTTGGTTAGAGACCTGAATCTACTTTACCCAGAAAGGTTTGATGCAATCAGCGATTTCAAGGATGATGCCATATTGCACGTGAGGGAGGATACAATTCTAAGTATTGACACACTAAGGAAGTGCAGCCTACACATTCAAGAGAAGCTTAAAGTGGAGGTGGATGAGACGGAATGTGATGGAATCATCCGTTAAATGCACAGCATTCCAATTGGTGCAGTTTCATTACCTGCGTGCTGAAGAAAGATGGCAATCCCAGGAATTGCTTACACCCGCAACAACTGAATTTAGCCCTAAGAGATGCCAGCATTAAATATCAACCCTGGAGGAGATGAATCCTACGTTTACTGGCGCCAAATATTTTTCAAAACTTTTCGCAAAACATGGCTACTGGTCTGTCCAGTTAGCCAAGATGTCCCAGCTACTCACAACTTTTAGAATGCCATTCAGGAGACACTGTTTCAGACGGTTACCATTTGGTCTGTGCGTCAGCCAGGACATTTTCCAGCAATACATGGACAGGATAATGGAAACTGTCCCTGGGCTGTATCCTTATAGCTGATGAGATTATGGTGGTGGGGCAGACCAAGGCAGAGCATGACTGAAACTTGCATTTGCTAATGCTGGCTGCTCAACGTAAAGGGTTTTGTGTTTAATAGCAAGAAATGCTTGGTCAACGTTGGATACATCAACTTCCTTGGGTTGATATATTCCACCATAGGAATATGCCCTGACCCAGAGAAGATCGAATATGTCAGAGCCATGCCAACCTCTCAGGACCGGGAAGACCTACAACGGTGTCTAGGGCTGTTCAACTTTTTGGCTTTGTACATCCCCAATTTCGCTGAGCAAGCAGCACTGCTTAAGGAACTGCTGCATAAAGATACCCCTTACTTGTGGCAGGAAGACCACCAGTAGGAGTTTGAGTCCTTAAAGTTAGCTCTGTCAAGTCAAGACAGTGTGTTACAATATTACACTACTCATCAGCCAGTTTGATTCATTCCAAGTACTATCAAGATAGCTGAATGCACTGCATATAGCAAAGGCTATGGATCACAACCACATCCCATATACTGCTGAAGACTTGTGCTCCAGAACTAGCTGTGCCCCTAACCAAACTGCTCAAATACAGCTACAACAGTGGCATCTATCTAACAAAGTGGACAATGGCCTAAGTTGGTTTTGCCCACAGAAAGCAGGACAAATCCAATACGGTCAGTTACTGCCCCATCAGTCTGCTGTCAATCATCAACAATGTGATGAAGGGTGTTGTCGACATGCTATCAAGCAGCACTCACTCACCAATAACCTGCTCCCCAGTGCTCAGTTAGGGTTCTGCGTGGACCACTCAGTTCCAGACCTAATTACAGCCTTGGTCCAAGCATGGACAAAAGAGCTGATTGCCAGAGCTGAGGTGAGAGTTACTGCCCTTGGCATTGAGACAACATTTGACTGAGTGTGGCATCAAGGAGCCCTCGCAAAATTAAAGTCAATGGGAATAAGAGAGAAAACACTCCACTGGCTGAAGTCATACCTAGTGCAAAGGAAGATGGCTGTTGTTGTTGGAGGCCAATCTCTCAGTCCCAAGACATCGCTGCAGGAGTTCCTCAGGGTAGTATTTTTTTGTTCATTCATGGGATGTGGGAGTCACTGGCTAGGCCAGCATTTATTGCCCGTCCCTAATTGCTCTTCAGAAGGTGATGCTTTGTGACCTTCCTGAACCACTGCAGTCCATGTGGGGTAGGTACAGCCACAGTGCTGTTAGGAAGGGAGTTCCAGGATTTGGACCCAGCGATAGTGAAGGAATGGCAAATAGTTCCAAGTCAGGATGGTGTGCGACTTGGAGGGGAGCTTGCAGGTGGTGATGTTCCCATGCATCTGCTGCTCTTGTCCTTCTAGGTGGTAGAGGTCGCGGGTTTGGAAGGTGCTGTCTAAGGAGCCTTGGTGCATTGCTGCAGTGCATCTTGTAGATGATACACACTGCTGCCACTGTGCGTCGGTGGTGGAGGGAGTGAATGTTTGTGGATGGGGTGCCAATCAAGTGGGCTGTTTTGTCCTGGATGGTGTCGAGCTTCTTGAGTGTTGTTGGAGCTGCACCCATCCAGGCAAGTGGAGAGAATTCCATCACACTCCTGACTTGTGCCTTGTAGATGGTGGACAGGCTTTGGGGAGTCAAGAGGCGAGTTACTCGCTGTATGATTCCTAGCCTCTGACCTGCTCTTGTAGCCACGGTATTTATATGGCTACTCCAGTTCAGTTTCTGGTCAATGGTAACCTCCAGGATGTTCATAGTCCTCTGGGTGAAAAAGTTTCTCCTCATGTCCCCTCTAATCCTTCTAACAATCACCTTAAATCTGTGTTCCCTGGTAACCGCCAGGGGAAACAGGTCCTTACTGTCTACTGTATCTAAGCCCCTCAATTTTGAGCATTGCTATCAAGTCACCCCTCAGTCTCCTCAATTCCAGGGAAAACAACCCCAACCTATCCAATTTTTCCTCCTAGCTGCAAACCTCAAGCCCTGACAGCATTGTTGTAAGTCTCCTCTGCACTCTCTCCAGAGCAATTATGTCCTTCCTGTAATGTGGTGACCAGAACTGCACACAATACTCCAGCTGGGGCCGAACCAGCGCTCTATGCAGCTCCGGTATCACATCCCTGCTTTTGTACTCTATACCTCGGCCAATAAAGGAAAGCAATTGATAGGCCTTCTTCATTACACTATCTACCTGTCCTGTCACCTTCAGGGACCCGTGGACATGCATTCCAAGGTCTCTCACTTCTTCTACACCTCTCAATATCCTCCCGTTTATTGTATATTCCCTTGCTTTATTTGCCCGCCTGAAATGCATCAACTCACACTTCTCAGGATTGAATTCCATTTGCCACTTTTCTGCCCACTCAACCAAACCATTGATATCATTCCGGAGTCCATGACTCTCCTCCTCACTATTAACTGCACGGCCAACGTTTGCGTCATCAGCAAATTTCCCAATCATGCCACCCATATTTAAGTCCAAATCATTAATATATACCACAAACAGCAAGGGTCCAAACACTGAGCCCTGTGGAACACCACTGGAAACTGCTTTCCATTCACAAAAACATCTGTCGACTACTACCCTTTGTTTCCTGTCACCGAGCCAATTCTGGATCCAACATGCCACCTTCCCCCGTATCCCATGGGCTTTCATTTTACTGACCAGTCTGCCATGCGGGACCTTGTCAAATGCCTTAATAAAATCCATGTAAATCACATCCACTGCACTACTCTCATCAATCCTCCTTGTTAGTAAGACATGACCTTCCCTTAACAAATCCATGCTGACTATCCCTGATTAATCCATGCCTTTCTAAGTGGCAGTTTATCCTGTCCCTCAGAATAGATTCTAACAATTTACCCACCGCCGGGGTCAGACTGACAGGCCTATAATCACCTAGCTTATCCCTCGCACCCTTTTTAAACAATGGTACAACGTTCCAATCATCTGGTACCTCGCCTGTATCTAGTGAGGATTTGAAGAGGATCCTCAGTGCATCCACTATTTCCTCCCTGGCTTCCTTTAACAGCATGGGATGCAAAACATCCAGTCCTGGCGATTTATCCACTTTCAGGGATGTCAGCCCCTCAAGCACTTCCTCTCTCATTATGCTTATCGTATCTAGTATTTCACACTCCTCCTCTTTAACTACAATGTCTGCATCATTCCTCTCCTTTGTGAAGACAGAGACAAAAAACTCATTTAAGAACCCTGCTCACATCTTCTGCATCCATGCATAAGTTCCCTTGTAAATCTCTGATAGGCCCTACCCTTTCCTTAGTTATCTTCTTACTCTTAATGTACTGATAAAACATCTTCAGGTTTTCCTTGATTTTACCTGCCAATAATTTTTCATGTCCTCTCTTTGCTTTTCTAATTTCCTTTTTTGCTTCAGCCCTGCACTTTCTAAATCCTCTAGGCTTTCTAAAGTATTAAGGTATTTGTGATCATCATAAACTTTCATTTTTTGCTTTAAGTTACCCTGTAAGCTTCTAGATAACCAGGGAGCTCTAGATTTGGCACTACCACCCTTTATCTTTGTGGGGATATGCCTACACTGTGCCTGCTCTTGAATGCCTCCCACTGGTTTGCCACTGATTTTTCTTCAAGTAACTGTATACAGTCCACCTTCGCCAGGTCACCTCTCAGTTTTGTAAAATTTGCCTTCCCCCAATTTAGAACCTTTGCTCCTGTTTTATCTTTGTCCTTTTCCATGATTATGCTAAAACTAACTGTATTATGGTCACCATCTCCAAAACAGTCACCCACTGTTACTTTATCCACTTGCCCAGCTTCATTAGTGAAAACTAAATCTAGAATTGTGCCCCCTCTCGTTGGGCTTGTTATGTACTGGCTAAAAAAGTTCTCTTGAATGAGTTCAAGAATTTTGTCCCCTCTGTGCCCTTCACACTGTTTAAATCCCCGTCGATACTGGGGTAGCTGAAATCCCCAACCATCAGCGCCCTAAAGTTATTGCAGTCAGAAATTTGCCTGCATATTTGTTCCACGATCTCCCTCTCACTATTTGGAGATCTATAGTACACTGCCAGTAATGTTGCTGCCCCCTTTTTATTTCTGAGCTCCACCCATATGGCCTCGTTTGATGATTCATTTAGTATATCATCCCTCCTCAAAGCTGTTATTGATTCCTTGACTATTAATGCTACACTCCCCTCCCCTTTTTTATCTTCCTCTCTATCACGCCTGAATACTCTAAATCCAGGGATGTTGAGCTGCCAGTTTTGCCACTTCTTAAGCCAAGTTTCCATTGTAGCAACGATATCGTGTTGCCATGTGTCTATCTGTGATCTCAACTCATCTGCTTTATTTACTATACTGCTCGCATTTAAATAAATACCCTTTAATTGTTACATTTTAGCAGAAATTAGAACCCAAAATGAGACTTCTTGTTTTTGGCTAACCCTGGATAACATCAAGTCAAGCCTTTCAAGTCATTGCTAAATTTATTTACACAATATTACTTACAGCAAACCCAAAGGATGATGCACTGTGTCGCATGATGGAAACAGCTGAAAGAGAAAAGAAACAAAATAATTAGTGAGTTGCTGCCAGATTAAATGGAAAATTATTAAAAATGTTGATGTTTTCTGCAGAAAACTTTCAGTGAAATGTGCAGGCTAATTTGCCTACACCCACGTGCGCTTTCTTATCCACAAACCCAATAAGCTGCCTGATGCATTTGCAACCAAATCTTTTCAATATCCCTTCAGACACCCAGGCTATGTTATGGTCACATTTTAATTTTCCAGATATTTTAGTTGCCATTCTGGGAATTATGATATTTTGAACAAAATAACAGCAGTGAGTAAAGGTAAAAAGATGTGGAAACTTTCTATTGACCAATGATCACCAAAGTGGTCCGGTGGCATCAACCAAACTGATTTGAAAGCTTCGGACTTATGGATTTCAAAGCAGTTTGCAGAAAAGTCCGTAAACGTGGAATTCCATGCAATCTGAAAAATCCATGCACATGGACATCTAGTGACCCTGGCTCTAGATAGAAGATGTAATGCATTTTTCATAAATCATAAATGTATTATGATTTTAGTTCATTAGTAACACATTTTTCTCATGTTCAGCATAGACAAGCAGTCCTGTAAGCAAGCTCTTGCTCCCTATTATAGTGTGCCTTTATATGCTTGATAACTAATAATGTAGCAAGTGTATGGGTTAAACAGAAACCCTGACCATGTATTTAGCTTACTGGACATGTTACAAACTTTCTTGTGATATCTATGACCTGAAAAAGTGGTAGAATATACACTTCATCACATAGTAGCTTTGTTTATAAAGTGGTTTATTAATAACAAATAAGCAGTAGCAAAGACAGGAAAGCACAGAACTGTATTTTCGAACATGGCTATTTATCCTTTAATACAGAAAATAACAAGCACATACAACTCTTCATTAACACTCTAATACTAGACCCAAGCTAATGTCCCTTTGTGACAACCTTACTCCATCTTCTCTCTTGATAGCCCCAGAAGAGCTTGTGAGCTGGCAGCCTGCTGCCTTTTGAGGTTCAACCAGGAAGAAAGAAAACTGAATAAAGCTGTCAATCACACAAGACATCTTTAAAGTGCATCTTCAGTTTCAGCAATTTCCAGATAATAGGTGTTAGACCCAAATCAATTTGTCACCTGAATGTAAATTCATTTTGTCTTAATGGATCACTCACAAAACAAAGCCAGCAACTGTCAAGAGTGCTTTTGGTGGCAGCAAGTTGAAATGCTTTGCAATAACCAGTAATAACAAATAGAAACCATATGTCTTCATCATACCCAGTTTGTCTCTGGATCTGAATAAACTAACATAACAAACCAGACAGCTTCTCGATTTGGCCATTTCAAACTGGTTTTAACCCTGAATGCAGAGGAATGAAAAAAATAAAGCAAAAATATGTGGACTAAGTAACACATTTTGTTGTACCTAGCCCTAGATGCAAGTTATTAGGTATTTCTTCAATATGTACACTCCTAGTAAATCAAGCTACAAATTGATGTCAGCAATGGGGTAAGAACAGTTTGGATGGTATGCATTCTTCACCTGCTAACCTCAATATCCATAAATTAGCATCAGTCAACCAAATAGGCAGAAGGTACTTTGAATATAGTTCCGAAGAAGGGTCACTGACCCGAAACGTTAACTCTGCTTCTCTTTCTACAGATTGTGCCAGACCTGCTGAGTGAATCCAGCATTTCTTGTTTTTGTTTCAGATTTCCAGCATCCGCAGTATTTTGCTTTTACTTTGAATATAGTGTTCAGTTAAATATTTAAGGTTAGTTCGGCCTTGGCAGCATGCATGTCTGAATCTGCAGTGGCGCTTGTCCTCTGCTTGATATAAATAACACAGTAAGCATATTCCAGGATCTTATCAGGAAAAAACAGAAACACCACAGTACATAAATATAAAATGGGTCATAGACTTACATTCAAAATGAATTATCGATTTTGAATGGTCCTTTCAGGGTAAATGTCAAACAATATTTAAAAAATATATATTTATAAAAGTGAAATATTCACATGGTAAAATGTGTTTTTGGATATCTTGATGGTTGCAGGCCAAGTTCATTTTTGCATTATGTAATGAATACTATGGTTAAATTAATGTACTTAATATTAAAGTTACGTAAAGAAGTGAAACAGAGAATTTTGCTGATAGTTTACAAAATAGCATTACTTCTGAAATAAAATTCGAAGGCAACTACAATTTATAAATTTGCTGAAATAGAATATTTGCAGTCTTAGAATAAACATACGGTTACACATTCCTGTGTTGACTCTCAACAACCTGTTATATTTTATTATTATTAAATTTTCACCAAACAATATTTAATCTATGTTTTATAAACAAATATTTTCCACTAGACAGGCAACAAAGGATTCTGAAGCAAAATCTTTTTCCCAATTTCCACTGATATGTTCCCAATGCTTAAACCTTGTTAGTACAGAAGACATTATGGCCAGAATTTTATGCCCCTTGCAGGAGCGGGCTAGAGACAGGGGGGCATAAAATTGAGTGGGAAGCAGGGGGGATGTTTTTCTCATCACCTTCCCGCCTCCACTACAATTTTATGAGCAGCGGGGACGGTGACAAACGGCCTGCCCGCTCGGGCCAATTAAGGCCTTTAAATGGCCAATTAATTGTCACTCAAGGGCCTCCTCCCATTGCCGCTGGTGTGTAGGTAGGCCTTTCGGTAGCTCAGAAGGCCTCCCAGTAAAACCTGGTGGCCTCCTTGCAGGCTGTGGGCAGGGCCCTTCTGATTGGGCATCATGTGTCTGGCCAAGGGCCACCCACGGCACAAGCCGCCCCCCTTGAGCACCTCACCCCCACCCCCCCGAGTGATGCCCCCACCCTCAGGGCCCAGCCGATTGTCCCCAGCGAGGCCCCACACACTTACATGTATTTCGGGCCTCGTCCATGTTGCCAGTCCTGGCTGGGTGCCGTCCCAGCAATAGCCACCGCTCCTGATGGCGCTGTGGGACTGAACAGCTGCCAGCCCGCTGATAAGCCAGCAGCTCTTGGAGGCAGGACTTCCTACCTCAGAGGGGTGGAAGTCCTGCCAGAGGCCAATCAAGGGCCTGGGCCGTGTAAAATTACAGTGTGGCTTCCAAGCCCAGCACAGGCAGGCTCGCTACTGACTTTTTCTATCAGCGGGTGGGGCCTCTGGCCTGACAAAAAATTCCAGCCTATATTGGAATATTAATAACATTTATTCCTGTAATACATTATAAATACAGCACTTGAGCAGAACAAAGATTGTATCCTTTGGGGACGAACAGTAAACTCAGTTCTAATCTACTTCTAAACATACTTTGTGGAATAAATTGAAGATCAATATTATAAAACTTATAAAAAGAAAAGCATACCTTTCTTTTTCATTCTCCTCACTAATTCCCACTTAAGAACACAAGAAAACATGAACCAAGAAAAATCCATTCATTCCGTCTTGCCCACTCTTTCTATGGGCCCTGCACAGTTAGGGCTGAATTTAGTGAGCCCACCACAGGTTCCAGCAGAGGGGCTGGAAATAGGCACCTTACCTGTTTGTCACGTGAGCGGCCCGCCCCCCCCGCAATCACGTGGCATGTGCCCATTTGGTATAGTGGATGTGTGGGGTCTGCCAATCATGTGGTGGGGGCAGGATGCGAGACGCCAAGTACGGCATCAGATGACTCTGGAGCAGGTGCTGGCGCCATATTTAAAGACCTGCTTGCATTGCTTCCTTGCATTCATTTTCTGCCAGCTGCTTAAAACTGAGACACATTTTGCAGTGACTCTGGACACCCCCAACACCCCCCCGAGGTGGACCTCACAGAATGGCAGAGGCAAGACACAGGATGCCTCCCTCCAGATTCTCCTCCAGGCTGCAAGGGAAAGATGGGAGGTCCTCTTCCCCAGCACTGGCCATAAGAGGTCCTCCCGCCTGACCAAGCGAGCCTGAATAGAGATAGCCAAGGAGATCAGCAGCCGTGGGGTCACCCTCGGAACTGGGTACAGTGCCACAAGAAGATCAATGACCTCCTTCATTCTGCCAAGGTGAGTGCGCCTCACCTCTCTCCTTTTTAGTGATTGCAAGTGGCTACGCAGGAGGAAGCGGGACATGGGGTGGGAGGTTCTACGACGGCGATGCAGAGGGGGTTAGGCATCATCTCATCCTGACAGATGCATGGCTGTCTTTTGGCCACAAGCCACCTTCTTTCACATCTCACCCGCATTAACTCCCCTGGGAGCGGAGGTGGGGAAAAGCAGGGAATGAGGGGTCGACATTATCAGAACGGTCATATTGATCTCTTTGTGAAGTATGATTATCTCCATCTTTCCACTTGCAGCACAAGAGGGCCCACAACAGGAAGGAGACAGCCAGACTGGCGCAGGCATCCTAGATCTTCAGCCTCTCGCCATAGCAGAGGAGGAGGCACTAGAATTAGTGGGGACCGAGAACAGCCGCTCCATATTTGATGGAGAGACTGAAGGTTTTGCGCAAGCGAGTGAGGATTGTCTTCCATTGACATACACATCACTTCTGGAGACCCACATCATGTATGGTTGAGGAGAGCTGCCCAGCCTAACCCCTACACAAGTTTGTGTTCTCTCATGCAGGTCACTATCCACAGGCGACTCCAGCAGAAGGGGGACAGCCATCAACCTCTGGGGAGGAACTACAGTCAGAGGAAGCACCATTCTCATGACTCTCCTGTACCTTCTACCAGCACAGATACTTTCACATCGGTGGGTTTCCACTCAGCTGTAGCATCAGGGTCACAAGTTGGTGAGAGCACTGCACACATGCCCGAGCAGCTGGCTGAGGCTGAGACAGCCGAGGCCTCTGACAGTCGGATGACTATGAGTGGCCAGGCCCATGCTGAGCCCCAGGCTCATGATCAGGCTCTGATGTCAATAGCTTAAGGCATGCTGAAGATACAGAGAGGGGTAAGTCAAAATCTGGAGGAGATGTCTGAGGCAATGCGCAACCTTGAGCGGACAATGGAGGAGTCCATCCATGCCATGATTACTGCCGTATCTCAGGTATGTGAGCACATGGCTTCCTCAATTAAGAGGTTGGTGACTCTCATGGAGAGCCAGATACTACAAATGCATGCAGACCTGCACACCATCGCCTTGGCCATGAGCTCAATGCAGCAGTGGCAAGGCGAGAGAAGGATGAGGTGCTTGGAGTCTTCTCCAGCTACTCATCCTTCTCTGGTGAGCAGGGAGGTTCAAGTGAGCCTTGAAAGGGAGGAGAGGCTGGCCTCCACAGCTGGGGGCTCCCTTCAGGGCGCTCTGAATGGGGACACTGACTCCTCAGCCCCTCTGCTCGTGAGCCCAGCTCCAGCAGCTACAGCACCTGAGGAGAGACGTGCTCCTGTGCAGGAAACCCTCAGACAGTTGGGGATTTCCAGGCCTCACTAAAAGCAGAAACTCTACACTCCCTACCCTCTCTAACCAGCACACAAAGTAACAATAAAGCCAAGTGTCACGAAAGACATAAAATTCTACATTATTCCAGAGTCTTTAGCTAAAAATATCCTTAAGACTCAAAGGAGTACAGAAACTGACTTTCAGACATCTTGTTACAATGTGCTTTCTCTCAGGAATGCACCTACTGTGACAGTTAAATTGCCTTTTGCTTTCTCAAGAGCTAACAGTAGGTTTAATGCCAACAGAAGATTACCACAGGCCATCTAGTGGATTAGCATAAATAAATGAAAACTCAAGAGGTATTTAAGCATACTCAGTATATCCTAATTATATTCCAAATGATGTAAAACTCAACAATGCTCAACCTACCTATATGTTTAACTATCGCATTATACACGACAAAAAAATCAAACTCGATAACCTTTCAATGTAATGAAAGCAAAGGTTATTGCAGTTACGATTTTTGCCATTAGTGCCTGCAGAACAAGCATTAAATATGAAAGTTATGAGGTGAACTAAAGGTTTTTAGATAGAATATTACTACAACAACTTCTTCACTTTGACTCCTTAAACCTAATATTGGACTGCTGGCAATTGGATACTGAAGTCTGAATTAAATTCAGCATTCCAGGCCCAGCATTGATTCTCTCCCAATCACAGCCCAAAATTGCAATGGGGGTTAAATTTCCATTTGGTGCAATTACATGCCTTTGACTGCCCGCAGAACAAAAATGGATTGGCACTGATTTGGTAATTCTTTAGCTAATTGCAAATGAAAGCAGAACAGCACCACAAACACATTGGTAGACTGGCAACTGATAAATAGGGAGCAGTGTGATTGGTAGGTTGAGAGGAGATTTTATAGAACTGTTCAAAATCATGAGGGGTCTAGACAGAGTAGATAGAGAGAAACTGTTCCCATTGGTGGAAGGGTTGAGAACCAGACGTCACAAATTTAAGATGATTGGCAAAAGAACCAAAGGCATCATGAGAAAACATTTTTTTTACACAGTGAGTGATTAAGATCTGGAATGCACAGCCTGAGTGGGTGGTCGAGGCAGATTCAATTGGATTTCAAAAGGGAATTAAATAAGCCCCTGAAGATTAAAAAAAAAATTGCAAGGTTACAGGGAAAGGGTGGAGAGTGGGAATTGCTCTTGCAGAGAGGTGGCACTGACAAAATAGACCAAATAGCCTTCTGTGCTGCAACCATTCTATGATTCTATCCCATATGTGTGAATGAATTTGAGCAGAAAAAAAAATTGACTTGGGATGCTAAGCAAAATAATTCCTGTGTCAGTTTTAAAATCGATCACAAGATGGTCCAGAACTGTGGGAAACTTGCAAGAGAGAAACTGCCGCGAAAACATTTCAATGATGAGCTGTTGCATTACAGTTTGTGAAAACCATACATCTAACTAATGGTCTTGTAAAGACAAAGTCTGTGACTATTAATTTAAATGACAGATATTTCCTACTAGAATTTAAATGTAACTTAACTTTAACTACAAAGCAGGCCTGGCATTTCCTCCAATATAATTTTGTGAAACTAAATAGAGTAAACAATATATATAAATAGCCAATGTGTTACCCTGAACTCCAAATTATTTATCTGGAAAGAATCAAATAAAATTATAGCAAAAAGGGATTTCTCCCAAGCTTGTGATAAATGTTGACCAAATAGGTATCAACATTTGTTTCATGATGCATTAGGATTATGGATCAGTCAGATTTCAGAGATGTGTTATGAGGTGTATTATTGGTTGGAGATCTGGTACCAATTCAACTACTATATTATGACAGGCAAATACATTTTATCCATCCAACAAGTTCCCTAAACAGGGCATTTTCCATTCTGACCATTACGAGCAAGAACAGCAACAATTTTACCTTATCTGGTGTCATACATTAAAATGTTTGAGGAACTGAATAATTTAGCAGGTGAGCAGAATGTATTTGAAATCTACAAAGGCCATGCTGAGATAGTTACATGATAAAATTATTTCTGTATTTGTTCTAGCAACCTGCACAAATCACCTGCAGTTTCTGTAGACAGTTTTTAAAAATAGAATTATCAGATTGTCTGAAATCTTAGTATTGAGTCTCTAAGAACTTACAAACTATATTAACAAAACAAAAGTGGAGATTAGACAGCACTAAAAGCATTGACTGGATAAGGCACAAGTCAGGAGTGTGATGGAATACTCTCCACCTGCCTGGATGAGTGCAGCTCCAACAACACTCAAGAAGCTCGACACCATCCAGGACAAAGCAGCCCGCTTGATTAGCACCCCAACCACAAACATTCACTTCTTCCACCACCGACGCACAATGGCAGCAGTATATACCAACTACCTGATGCACTGCAGCAATGCACGAAAGCTCCTTAGACAGCACCTTCCAAACCTGCGACCTCTACCACTTACAAGGACAAGAGCAGCAAATGCATGGGAACGCCACCACCTGCAAGTTCCCCTCCAAGCCACACACCATCCTGACTTGGAACTATATCGCCCTTCCTTTACGATCTCCGGGTCTAAATCCTGGAACTCCCTTCCTAACAGCACTGTGGGTGTACCCTACCCCACATGGACTGCAGCGGTTCACGAAGGCAGCTCACCACCACCTTCTCAAGGGCAATTAGGGATGTGCAATAAATGCTGGCCTGGCCAGCAATGCCTGCATCCTATGAATGAATAAAAAGAAAATGCACTGTATTACATACAGATTTGCAAATATTGGCATATTTCTGTAATGTTAGACTCATTTTCACATTGAAATTGCAGAAAACATTTATTTCTGTCATTGAGTTTCAATGAGTGGAACTATTACAAGTGTTTTCCCTACTGCATACAGTATTTTACCACACTGTGACATTGAAGAATAATGCAGTAATTGGCAAACACTGTTGAATTTAACACTGTGTTTTGGTTCCTGTAATTGAATCTAATTTTCAGGGATTACTTATACATTAACCCAACAAACAGCAGGTGGTCTAAAATTGGGTTTTAGTACTGCATATTCCTGCTGAATTTTGTATCTCGCTGTCAAGGAAAGCTTTTGGCAGAGCATGCCGACACTGGAACAAAATTTTAAAACTGCACACCAAACCTGACAAAGAGATGCCAGTTTTTGAGAGAACCCCCACTCTGGTGTGGTTCCACTGCAGTACCAGAAAATCCAGCAAGGGAGGTTAATTGAGGCAGCAGGCCTCACTGCCCCATTTTTCCTATTTCTTTTCAGCCAGAATCCCTACCAATTTCCAATTTCAGGTGGGACTGGAGAGGAAATTACCCCCATTCACTCAATGCCTGCAAAGGTAGTTTACATTGCAAATACTTTGGACAAATAAGTAATTTGATAAATTTGCAGTATTTTACATGGGTGCGTACACAATCCAAACTGCATCTGAATCCTATTATCCTAACCCCAATAAAAATAGGTCAAAATGGTTATAAGCCAAATATAACATGCACCTTTAAAAGAACTGCTCTAAACAGATGAATCAGCAAATCTCACAGCACAGAAAGAAGCTATTTGGTTCATCATGCATGTGTCAACTCTTTGAATGAGCTCTACAATGACTGCTACTCTCCTGCTCTTTCCCATAGCCCTGAAAATTTTTCTTTTTCAAGTATTTAGCTAATTCCCTTTTGAAGGTTTACTGCCCTTTCAGACAGTGTATTGCAGATCATAGCCCGCTGCAAAAAAAAATTCTGCTAATCTCGCAACCCACTCTCCCCACCCTGGTTCTTTTGCCAAATACCTTAATTCTGTATTCTCTGGTATTGCCCCTTTTGCCAGTTGCAACTGCTTATAAATTTAAAGATCCAAATTTTCTTTTTTTTTTCAAAAGATCTTTTGTAACAAAATATGACATTTGTAGTTTGACAGATATGCTAGAAACAAATAAAAGCAAAATACTGCAGATGCTGGAAATCTGAAATAAAAACAGAAGGTGCTGGAAATACTGAGCAGGTCAGGCAGCAGCTGTGGAGCGAGAAACAGAGTTAACGCTGCAGATCTGTGACTTTTCATCAGAACTGATGAAGGGTCACTGACCTGAAATGTTAACTCTGCTTCTCCCTCCACAGATGCTGCCTGATCTGCTGAGTATTTCCAGCACTTTCTGTTTTTATTAGGCTAGAAACAAGATGCTTCATATATATTAATGATCTCCCACGGCATTTCTCTGTTGTTTAATGAAGGCAGACATGTCATATAATGCATGATTGTGCTAGTAAAGGAGAATTGTGTCCTTTTAAGGCCACAAAGTCTAATGTCAAGTAAACAGATCCTCAGGTTATCCAGAATTTTAAGCTTGGAATTGTCACATGGGTGAAATTCCAGGGAAAAATAGGGCAGAGAACAAAATACACATGTCCAATGTCACCTGGGCTAACCTTGCCATGATTTCCAGGTCAGACTAGGATTTTAAGACCTGTAGTGACTTAAAAAAGGCCAATAGAAAAATTAGATATTCGCTATTGGAAGATTTGATTGAAAGTTTTCAACTACGTGGGTTGGATTTTCCCATAGGGTTCAGACCCCAATGTTGAGACCAAATCGAGGTCCCGAGCCTACACTTACCGACAGCCCGCCAACGGCGTAATCTTCCCAGAAGCAGCCTCCTAATTTGCAGCCTCCGCGCTTGCCATCCTATTATGACAGTGGGTGGGTTCTAGATGCTGCTGGCCCAATCAGAGGGCTGCAGCTCTGTAGCTTCAGCACTCCTACTGGGAAAGATGGCACTACTCATGCAAACCGTGGACCGTATGGGTGCCTCAACATGGAGGCACTCTCGGAGGCATATATTAAAAGTTAAAATTATTTGGGGCCAAGCTGTTAGCCCTCTCAAAGAGGAGGGGAAACCCCCCCCAGGTGCATAGTTTATGCTGCAGGTGCAGCCTTTCCTACTGGTGGCCCCCTCTTTGGGACATGAAGCCTCCAACTCTGATGGCTCCCTGGCCCACCACAAGGAGACCGCCTCCATGGATACGGCGTCCTCCTCACATGATGGGGTCTGCTCTTGTAGCGGCAAAATGCCAGCGCACCCGCAAAATCAGACCTAATGGGTTCTGTAATCAGCATAATTGGCTGCCTGCCTCTGTGGGCACCCACCTATTTTCCCAGCCCTCCTCGCCTCCAAGCCCACCATGGCATCAGAGGGCCGGGAAAATTCAGCCCATTGGCACAGCACAGATACATCATTTCCACTTGTGCTTTCTAATAATTCTGCTGCTTCCTTAACATTGGTTCTCTATTTGACCCGAAGCATTAATTTCTTAGTTTGAAAAGAATACGATTCATTATAGCTGGAGATAATTTAAGATTGGTTAACAAATCATTTATATATTGACTTAAATGGCACTCAACTTTAAATTGTACCACAACGAAGTTTATTTAACCAAATAATCTTGTAGTATAAATATAATCATGCAGTAATGACAGGTTGTTTCAAAAGTGTCAGGATAGAAAAAGAATAAAGGAAATAGCGTCAATTTAAAAAAAAATGCATTTGAAATTATTTCAACACTATCATCTTACCTCAGATTCAAATGAAAAGTCATATGGTTAATGAAGATATCTGAAAAAGTTTAGATTATTGCCTTGCAATCATTCCGATCTATCCATTTTTTTATTTGTTCTTGGGATGAGAGCATTGCTGGCTAGGCCAGCATTTATTTCCCAAAACTAATTGCCCTTCAGAAGGTGGTGGTGAGCCACCTTCTTGAACTGCTGCAGTCCAGATGGTATAGGGAGAGAGTTGAGGATTTCGACTCCGCAACAGTGAAGGAACGGCGTATAGTTCCAAGTCAGGATGGTGAGTGTGAGACTTGGAGGGGAACTTGCAGGTGGTGGTGTTCCCATGCTCTGCTGCCCTTGTCCTTCTAGGTGGTAGTGGTCACAGGTTTGGAAGGTGCTGTCAAAGGAGCCTTGGCGAGTGGTTGCAGTGCATTTTATAGGTAGTACACACTGCTGCCACTGTGCACCGGTGGTGGAGAGAGTGAATGTTTAAGGTGATGGATGGGGTGTCGATCAAGTGGGCTGCTTTGTCTTGGACTGTGTCGAGCTTCTTGAGTGTTGCTGGAGCTGCACTCATCCAGGCAAGTGGAGAGTTTTCCATCACACTCCTGACTTGTGCCTTGTAGATGGAGGACAGACATTGAGGAGTCAGGAGGAGAGTTACTCCCCACAGAATTCACAGCCTCTGAACAGCTCTTGTAGTCACATTATTTATATGGCTGGTCCAGTTAAGTTTCTGGTCATTAGTAACCCCCAGGATGTAGACTGTGGGGGATTCAGTGAAGATAATGCCGTGGAATGTCAAAGGGAGATGGTTAGATTCTCTCTTATTGGAGATGGTCATTGCCTGGCACTTATGTGGTGTGAATGTCATGCCATTATCAGCCCAAGCCTGAATATTGTCCAGGCCTTGCTGCATGATGGCACGGACTGCTTCAGTATCTGAGAGGTTGCGATTGGATTTTAACATTGTACAATCATCAGCGAACATCCCCACTTCTGACCTTCTGAAGGAGGGAAGGTCATTGATGAAGCAGCTGAAGATAGTTGGGCCTAGAACACTAGCCTGAGGAACTCCTGCAGTGATGTCCTGGGACTGAAATGATTGGCCTCCAACCACCACAACCATCTTCCATTGTTCTAGGTATGACTCCAACCGGCGGAGAGTTTTCCACTTGATTCCCATGGACTTCAATTTTGCTACGGCTCCTTGATGCCACACTTGGTCATATGCTGCCTTGATGTCAAGGGCAGTCACTCTCACCTCACCTCTTGAGTACAGCTCTTTTGTCCATGTTTGAACCAAGGCTGTAATGAGGTCAGGAGCTGAGTGGCCCAGGCAGAACCCAAACTGAGCGTCCTTGAGCAGGTTATTGCTAAACAATTGCCGCTTTATAGCACTGTCGACAATCGCTCTCACCTCATTTCATTTCTTTACAATCAATAATATGTTCAATCCTGAATTAACTGATATTACCAATCCATCTGTACTGGCATAGTAGATGCTTGCTTTTTTCATGACAATTCTGTTCCACAGAAACCAGCAGCATTGTCATAATGCAGCAACAAAATTGATTGGCACAGCACATCTATTATTTCTTCCTGTCCTAGAATGAGTCAACAACTGGCCTGCAAATATAATTTAGAACAGTGACATACATAATAATGCAATTATCAGATCAATTATTTCGACAACCAAAAGATGTATTAGTGGTCTTGTGGCATTGCTCAAGGATTTGTATGATGTTTTTATCTTTCTCTGTTGCTACTGCTGGGTGGTGCTCAGTGCATCAGAAATTGAATCCTTCCTGTTTCAGTTTAGCTGGCCTTTTTTAAAACATTTTTTTTCCCTCTCTGCACCCCCACCTTCCTTCTCTCCCTGATCCTATTTTCAATCATAATTCCTCCTCTGCACATCTGTGACATGACTTGATTTGTTGTATATTTAAACTTCTGACCTGGTTGCTATCCACTTTTACTACTTGTTTTCTTTAATCACTGCAAAAGTAATGCAATAAAACCAGCAATTCAGTCAGAATTACAAAACAGACCAGACATTTTTAAATGTATCAAGTGAGCCTTGCCAGCAATTAGTGGTTCAATTAAAAGCTGAACACCTCCCAGTAATTAATGCATAGAAGGAAATACACATATAAAGAAAAGCCTCCACATAGATTCAGACTTACTGCAAATTTTATGCAAAGGATATCATCATCATATCCATTTCTGAACAAATCCTTACTTCTGACAAGTTATTTGTTTTGCTGTACTGATCTGGTATTCAGGTCCAAGCACCTGGTTTTCTGCAACCTGTGTGCTGGCACTGAGGTTAACACCTAAGAAACTCTGTTTGAGACTGAAAAGAGAATTTGCACTCTCTAATGCTAAGTGGGGAACTAAGACTTAAAGCCTAGAATAAACTGTTAAATCCGCTGTGTTAGTCATTCACACTTCCAGCTTATGTTATTAATTATTTCCACTGAATCAGATGTATTCTTGAGATGTTTCAGAATATTCAGAATAAATATATTCCAACTATAAAGAAAAATTCTAAGTGGAGGACCCACCATCTGTGGTTAACTAAAGAAGTTAAGGAAAGCATCAAACCTAAGGAAAAAGCATATAATTGCACAAAGAGGAGTGGCAGGTCAGATGATTGGTCAGAATATAAAGAACGGCAGAGAACGACTAAAAGGTTAATCAGGAGAAAGAAATTAGAGTATGAGAGGAAGCTAGCTAGAAATGTCAAATGGATAGCAAGAGTTTCTACAGGTATTTAAAAAGGAAAAGGGTAAGTAAAGTGAGTGTTGGTCCTCTAGAGAGTGAGAGTGGGGTGTTAATAATAGATAATAAGGAAATGGTAGATGAAATGAACAAATATTTTGCTTCTGTCTTCACAATAGAGGATACAAAAAACATTCCAGTAATAGCTGTAAATCAGGAGGTGGAAGGAAGAGAGGAACTTGGTGAAATTACAATCACCAGGGAAGCAGTACTGACCAAACTGATGGAGCTGCGGGCTGACAAGTCCCCAGGTCCTGCTCGGCTTCATCCTAGAGTCTTAAAAGAGAGGTGGCTAATGAGGTAGTCGATGTGTTTGTGTTAATTTTTCAAAATTCGCTAGATTCTGGAAAGGTTCCATTATTCTGGAAAATAGCAAATATAACCCCTCTATTCAAGAAGGCGGGAAGGCAGAAAACAGGTAACTCTAGGCCAGTTAGCTTGTCTTCTATCATGGGGAAGGTGTTAGAAATGATCAGTAAAGAGGCTATAGTTGGGCACTTAGAAAAACTCAAAGTAATTGGGAATAGTCAGCATGGTTCTGTGAAAGGGAGATCATATTTAACCAATTTATTGGAGTTCTTTAAAGGAGTAACATGTGCTGTAGATAAAGGGGAGCCTGGTGACATACTGTACTTGGATTTCCAGAAGGTATTTGACAAGGTGCCACATAAAAAGTTATTGTGCAAAGTAGGAGCTCATGGTGTAGTGGGTAACATATTAGCATGGATAGATGATTAGCTGGTTGGCAGAAAACAGAGAGTATGCATAAATGAGTCCTTTTCTGATTGGCAGGATATGACGAGTGGAGTCCGGCAGGAGTCTGTGCTGGGACCTCAACATTTTACAATTTATATCATTGTCTTAGATGAGGGGAGAAATGGCATGGTAGCTAAATTTGCAGATGACACAAAGATAGGTAGGAAAGTATGTTGTGAAGAGAACATAAGGAGTTTGCCGACCGATATAGAATAAGTTGAGTAAGTGGGAAAAAATCTGGCAGATGGAGTATAATGTGTGAAAATGTGAAGTTGTTCACTTTGGCAGGAAGAATAAAAAAACAGAGTATTACTTAAATGGAGAATGACTGCAGAACGCCGAGGTGCGGAGAGATCTAGATGTCCTAGTTCATGAGTCGCAAAAAGTTAGTATGCAGGTACAGCAAGTAATAAAGAAAGCTCATGGAATGCTATCCTTTATTACGAGGGGAATTGAAAATAAAAGTAAGGATGTTATGCTTCAGTTATACAGGTGAGACCACATCTCGAATACTGTTTGCAGTTTTGGTCTCCTTATTTAAGGAAGGATGTGAATGCATTGCAGGAAGATCAGAGAAGGTTTACTAGATTGATACCTGGAATGAGCTTATGAGGAAAGGTTCAACAGACTGGGCTTGTTTTCACTGGAGTTTAGAAGAGTGAGGGGAGACTTGATTGAGGTATATTAGATCCTGAATGGTCTTGACAAGGTGGATGTGGAAAGGATGTTTCCTCTTGTGGGTGAGTCCAGAACTAGGGGGCACTGTTTTAAAATTAGGGGTCGTCCTTTTAGGACAGAGATGAGGAGAATTTTTTCTCTCAGAGGTTTGTGCGACTCTGCCTCAGAAGGTGGTGGAGGCAGGGTCATTGAATAATTTTAAGGCAGGGGTAGATAGATTCTTGTTAGACAAAGGAATCAAAGGTTATCAGTGGTAGATGGGAGTGTGGAATTGAGGCACAAACAGATCAACCATGATCTTATTGAATGGCGGAGCAGGCTGGAGGGGCCGAATGCTCTACTTCTGCTCCCAATTCGTATGTTCGTATGTTCTTTAATGGTGATTGCAGTATTTGCAATATTTCACACCGTGGGGGAAAATTTCATTTCAGTCCATTTTTGGGCATGGGGATCAGGCTGCACGATGACCCTGCACCTGGTCCCATTGAGGCAGGCAGCACGTAAACTTTGTGCTGCCTCCTCATCTAAATAATTTCAGCGTGAAGCCGAGCTTGGCCTGCATTGCTGTCTGCTTGCATGCTGAAAAGGGGGGGCAGCAGGGTGCATGGCTGGCATGTGTTTCAGCTAGCTTGCACGTCTTAAAGGGGAGCTGCACTCATTGCACTAAGGTTGCTGCAGAATATCTGTGGAAGACTTGGAGAAAAGCAAAAGTACAGAAGATGAAGCAGCAGGCAAGAGAGAGGGCTCCAAGGTTTTCAGATGTACTCCTGGAGGCATTAGTACAGGAGGTTCACCAGAATCATCAGCATGTGGTAAATGGATAGCCCTTGTTGCCCAGTAGCCACCCTTTGGTTTGTCATAGTGGCTCAAATGCAGATGGCACAGTGGACTACTGTAGAATGAAGGCATCATGACAGCTGTCAAGATACCAATCATTTACCTGCATGATTCACTGTGTATGGCTGCATGCCAGCTGGAAGTTGAGCAAGTGGAATCCCTTTAGGTTGCGATACATCTCAGAGTTAACCTGCAGTTTCCACAAATGGCATGCGTCTAGTCAATGGCATCCTGCACAATGGGGAAGCCTGAAATCCTCCTGAAGCCATGTGGTCGCACCACCTACTTCTCTCTGGCAAGAGGGAATGAAACGTAGTCAGCTCTCACTGAATAGAGAGCCTCAGTGACCTCCTTACCAAACAATGGATATCAATCTGCAAGATGTTGCAAATGTTTTCAGCTCCAGCCTTGAAGGGGCCCAATGCATATAAACTGCAATGTCAGTCACTGGCAACACAGTCCTCATCCTGTTCTGAGGTTGTAGTTGTGGTTACCGTGGATGGCAAGTTTCAGTGAGGATGTCCTTACTGTTAGTTTGAAGCTTTACTTATAATAAGGACAATTTTTGAGGCCTTATTTCCTCAGCATAACTTTTGTAAGCAAGACCATTCATCTTCCAACCTTTGGTTCATCAAACTAGTGAACAGTTCCACTGGTTTATTCTAAATAAACCCCAAATTAGTTGGTGTGAACAGTTTTCAGTCACGGAAATTTGTTTTTTCCTATACAGCACACGGAGTCTGCAGAGCATTTATGGGAAATTGCCCATGTCTATACCTCAGACTCACAATCATCCAGATGCTGTTGGGTTTTAGTGGCGATCAGTCTATTTTCCTGAAATAAAAGCAAAATACTGCGGATGCTGGAAATCTGAAATTGTTTTTATTATAGTCTATTTTCCTGGTTTGATATGTAGAAGCACTGACCAATTCGGCTATGATGCAACCTTGTCAATCTTCATTGTGAGCTTTCCTTTGTAATTATTACAACAAAGGCTGGGTTTTATGGGCAACCCCGAGGCGGGATCGGAGGCAGGGGGCATGGAGAATCGTGGTGGGTGGTGGGGGAGGCAATGGGATGGAAGGCCTGTCGCCTCCCCGTTACCCAGCGATCTTCCTGGGGGGCGGGATAGGCTGACAACAGCCTACCCACCCAGAAGAAAATTGAGACCCTTAAGTGGCCTATTAAGCGGCAACGGGGGTGGGGGCGCGGGAGGGGAAGGGGGAGGCTCCTCTGCCACATGGGGAGGACTCCTTATAAAATGAGGCACCCTCCCTGCGGGCTTGGGAGGGTCCCTCCTTCATGGCCAATTGTGGCCCATGGAGGACCCTGACTGCAAACCAATTCACCCCCCTACCACCCTCACTACCCCCCCCCCCCTCTCAACCAGGGCCTTCCAGACTGACCCCGGCGACCCCATCTCACCGACCTCTTCTCTGGGCTTCCAGCGCTGGGCCTGGGTCCAAGGCCTCTGCAGTACCGGCAGTGGCCAGCAGCTCTTGGAGGTAGGATCCCCATTTCTTTAAAGGGACGGGGATCCTGCCTCCTTAAACGTTGACAAAAAAAGACCAGAGAATCGCACCAGGGTGGGAGGAGAAATGCAGAGACGGATTCCCCCCCACCCCCCAACCCCGGCTTTTTCGGCTTGGCACTAGGAGACCCGCCGCCTGCACAAAATCCAGCCCTAAAGTCTAAGAGAGCTAAATATTAAAATGAATTAAATTCTACATCACAAGTGCTAAGAGAAAAAAATGTTCCAACTCTATCAAGAACTGGAAGGCCTGAAACTTCTGTTTCAGTGACAAGAGCCAAGCTGTCTTGATTTTTCCTATCTAAATATTCATTGACTTTTTGGAATCTTATACAATATTAATGAAAATGGAGTCATAAAAAGAACTTTGGCTTGAAGCTGATCAAATATTAATACCTTTGATATTGCCGCATTACTAAGTGGGAGCTGCAAGAGCAGGTATATAAAATATGTAAGTAACAGAAAAAGGAAATCTAATGGAGTGAGTTCACTTCAATCCAATTCCTGCCAATTCAGTAATTACTAAGTTAAAAGCAAAATACTGCGGATGCTGGAAATCTGAAACAAAAACAAGAAATGCTGGAATCACTCAGCAGGTCTGGCAGCATCTGTGGAAAGAGAAGCAGAGTTAACGTTTCGGGTCAGTGACCCTTCTTCGGAACTGACAAATATTAGAAAAGTCACAGATTATAAGCAAGTGAGGTGGGGGTGGGGCAAGAGATAACAAAGGAGAAGGTGCAGATTGGACCAGGCCACATAGCTGACCAAAAGGTCACGGAGCAAAGGCAAACAATATGTTAATGGTGTGTTGAAAGACAAAGCATTAGTACAGATTAGGTGTAAATACACTGAATATTGAACAGCAGCAAGTGCTTGGTCCAATCTGCACCTTCTCCTTTGTTATCTCTTGCCCCACCCCCACCTCACTTGCTTATAATCTGTGACTTTTCTAATATTTGTCAGTTCCGAAGAAGGGTCACTGACCCGAAACGTTAACTCTGCTTCTCTTTCCACAGATGCTGCCAGACCTGCTGAGTGATTCCAGCATTTCTTGTTTTTGTTTCAGTAATTACTAAGTATTTGACTTTTTAATAAAAGCAATTCTGCAAGAATACAGAAAAGTGTATTAGTCTTCATGGTCACAGCATGCAAATTATTGATCTGCAGATCATTAAAGACATATGTTTCAGTAGTGCCCAAAATGGCATTGGAACCAGCACAAGCAACCATCAGAAGGGGTCATTTTCAACAGCCATCACCTGGCAGAGCGGATCACCCACCTAATGTAGAATCTACCAGATCTTCATTCATTTGAAATCAATGGAAGAAAATCAGGTGGAATGCAGAATAGGCAGTTACTGCCCAGGTGGCAAAGTTGAAAATTACCCCCATGAGAATTGAAGTTGGCTATTTGACTTATCAGGCCTGTACCAGTACTAGAGAAAAACCTTTTCTAATAAGTAGTCATATCTTTTCATATCTGAGGTTCCAACCAGAAGGAGCCACATTTTTCAACTGCATCAAATTGTTTCTGGAAAACCAGAACAAATTCTATCATGTTAAAAAGGTTAATAAAAACAGAAAGTGCTGGAAATACTCAGCAGGTCTGGCAGAATCTGTGGAGAGAGAAACAGAGTTGATGTTTTGAGTGGTTTTATGCCATTGAGGGGGGGAGTGGGAGGAAGAACAAGAGGGAAGGTCTGTAAGATGGATAGAAGGCACGAGAGATTAAATGACAAAAATGTAATTTAGGGATGGGCAATAAATGCTGGCCTGGCCAACGTCGCCCACATCCCATGAATGAATTTTTAAAAAATGTCACAGAATAAAAGGCAAAAGGTGTGGTAATAGTTGTAGTAAAAGACAAAGCATTTGTCCAGACAGTTAATGGCAGAATAATGAACAGCTCTGTCCAAAAGCAAAAACATGAAATACAAGTTGAAGACCAACACATGGTTAAAAAACAACAATCAAAATGGGGGTCATGGTCTGAAATTGTTGAACTCAATGTTGAACAAAGAACAAAGAACAAAGATAATTACAGCATAGGAACAGGCCCTTCGGCCCTCCAAGCCTGCGCCGATCCAGATCCTCTCTCTAAACATGTCGCCTATTTTCTAAGGGTCTGTATCTCTTTTCTTCCTGCCCATTCATGTATCTGTCTAGATACATCTTAAAAGACTCCATCGTGCCCGCATCTGCCACCTCCGCTGGCAACGCGTTCCAGGCACCCACCACCCTCTGCGTAAAGAACTTTCCACGCATATCCCCCTTAAACTTTTCCCCTTTCACTTTGAACTCGTGTCCTCTAGTAATTGAATCCCCCACTCTGGGAAAAAGCCTCTTGCTATCCACCCTGTCTATACCTCTCATGATTTTGTACACCTCAATCAGGTCCCCCCTCAACCTCCGTCTTTCTAATGAAAATAATCCTAATCTACTCAACCTCTCTTCATAGCTAGCGCCCTCCATACCAGGCAACATCCTGGTGAACCTCCTCTGCACCCTCTCCAAAGCATCCATATCCTTTTGATAATGTGGCGACCAGAACTGTACGCAGTATTCCAAATGTGGCCGAACCAAAGTCCTATACAACTGTAACATGACCTGCCAACTCTTGTACTCAATACCCCGTCCGATGAAGGAAAGCATGCCGTATGCCTTCTTGACCACTCTATTTACCTGCGCTGCCACCTTCAGGGAACAGTGGACCTGAACACCCAAATCTCTCTGGACATCAATTTTTCCCAGGACTTTTCCATTTACTGTATAGTTCACTCTTGAATTGGATCTTCCAAAATGCATCACCTCGCATTTGCCCTGATTGAACTCCATCTGCCATTTCTCTGCCCAACTCTCCAATCTATCTATATTCTGCTGTATTCTCTGACAGTCCCCTTCACTATCTGCTACTCCACCAATCCTAGTGTCGTCTGCAAACTTGCTAATCAGTCCACCTATACTTTCCTCCAAATCATTTATGTATATCACAAACAACAGTGGTCCCAGCACGGATCCCTGTGGAACACCACTGGTCACACGTCTCCATTTTGAGAAACTCCCTTCTACTGCTACTCTCTATCTCCTGTTGCCCAGCCAGTTCTTTATCCATCTAGCTAGTACACCTTGGACCCCAAGCGCCTTCACTTTCTCCATCAGCCTGCCATGGGGAACCTTATCAAACGCCTTACTGAAGTCCATGTATATGACATCTACAGCCCTTCCCTCATCAATCAACTTTGTCACTTCCTCAAAGAATTCTATTAAGTTGGTAAGACATGACCTTCCCTGCACAAAACCATGTTGCCTATCACTGATAAGCCCATTTTCTTCCAAATGGGAATAGATCCTATCCCTCAGTATCTTCTCCAGCAGCTTCCCTACCACTGACGTCAGGCTCACCGGTCTATAGTTACCTGGATTATCCCTGCTACCCTTCTTAAACAAGGGGACAACATTAGCAATTCTCCAGTCCTCCGGGACCTCACCCGTGTTTAAGGATGCTGCAAAGATATCTGTTAAGGCCCCAGCTATTTCCTCTCTCGCTTCCCTCAGTAACCTGGGATAGATCCCATCTGGACCTGGGGACTTGTCCACCTTAATGCCCTTTAGAATACCCAACACTTCCTCCCTCCTTATGCCGACTTGACCTAGAGTAATCAAACATCTGTTCCTAACCTCAACATCCGTCATGTCCCTCTCCTCGGTGAATACCGATGCAAAGTACTCGTTTAGAATCTCACCCATTTTCTCTGAGTCCAAGCATAACATTCCTCCTTTGTCCTTTAGTGGGCCAATCCTTTCTCTAGTTACCCTCTTTCTCCTTAAATATGAATAAAAGGCTTTGGGATTTTCTTTAACCCTGTTTGCTAAAGATATTTCATGACCCCTTTTAGCCCTCTTAATTCCTCGTTTCAGATTGGTCCTACATTCCCGATATTCTTTCAAAGCTTCGTCTTTCATCAGCCGCCTAGACCTTATGTATGCTTCCTTTTTCCTCTTAGCTAGTCTCACAATTTCACCTGTCATCCATGGTTCCCTAATCTTGCCATTTCTATCCCTCATTTTCACAGGAACATGTCTCTCCTGCACGCTAATCAACCTCTCTTTAAAAGCCTCCCACATATCACATGTGGATTTACCTTCAAAGAGCTGCTCCCAATCTACATTCCCCAGCTCCTGCCGAATTTTGGTATAGTTGGCCTTCCCCCAATTTAGCACTCTTCCTTTAGGACCACTCTCGTCTTTGTCCATGAGTATTTTAAAGCTTACGGAATTGTGATCACTATTCCCAAAGTAGTCCCCTACTGAAACTTCAACTACCTGGCCGGGCTCATTCCCCAACACCAGGTCCAGTATGGCCCCTTCCCGAGTTGGACTATTTACATACTGCTCTAGAAAACCCTCCTGGATGCTCCTTACAAATTCTGCTCCATCTAGACCTCTAACACGAAGTGAATCCCAGTCAATGTTGGGAAAATTAAAATCTCCTATCACCACCACCCTGTTGCTCCTACATCTTTCCATAATCTGCTTACATATTTGTACCTCTATCTCACGCTCGCTGTTGGGAGGCCTGTAGTACAGCCCCAACATTGTTACCACACCCTTCCTATTTCTGAGTTCTGTCCATATTGCCTCACTGCTCGAGTCCTCCATAGTGCCCTCCTTCAGCACAGCTGTGATATCCTCTTTGACCAGTAATGCAACTCCTCCACCCCTTTTACCTCCCTCTCTATCCCGCCTGAAGCATCGATATCCTGGGATATTTAGTTGCCAATCATGCCCTTCCCTCAACCAAGTCTCAGTAATAGCAATAACATCATACTCCCAGGTACTAATCCAAGCCCTAAGTTCATCTGCCTTACCTACTACACTTCTTGCATTAAAACAAATGCACCTCAGACCACCAGTCCCTTTATATTCATCATCTGCTCCCTGCCTGCTCTTCCCCTTAGTCACACTGACTTCATTATCTAGTTCCTTACAGGCTTTTGTTACTACCTCCTTACTGTCAACTGACCTCAATTGGTTCCCATCCCCCTGCCACATTAGTTTAAACCCTCCCCAACAGCGTTAGCAAAAGCACCCCCAAGGACATTGGTTCCAGTCCGGCCCAGGTGTAGACCGTCCAATTTGTAATAGTCCCACCTCCCCCAGAACCGGTCCCAATGTCCCAAAAATCTGAACCCCTCCTTCCTGCACCATCTCTCAAGCCACGCATTCATCCTGACTATTCTTTCATTTTTACTCTGACTATCACGTGGCACTGGTAGCAATCCTGAGATTACTACCTCTGAGGTCCTGCTTTTTAACTTGGCTCCTAACTCCCTAAACTCTGCTTGTAGGACCTCATCCCGTTTTTTACCTATATCATTGGTGCCTATGTGCACAATGACAACTGGCTGTTCACCCTCCCCCTTCAGAATGTTCTGCAGCCGATCTGAGACATCCCTGACCCGGGCACCTGGGAGGCAACATACCATTCGGGAGCCTCGTTTTTGACCACAGAACCGCCTATCTACTCCCCTTACAATCGAATCCCCTACGACTATAGCCCTTCCACTCTTTTTCCCGCCCTTCTGAACAGCAGAGCCAGCCACGGTGCCATGGACCTGGCTACTGCTGCCTTCCCCTGGTGAGCCATCTCCCTCAACAGTATCCAAAACGGTATACTTGTTTTAGAGGGAGATGACCGCAGGGGACTCCTGCGCTGCCTTCCTGCTCTTTCTCTGCCTTTTGGTCACCCATTCCCTTTCTCCCTCAGCAATCCTAATCTGCGGTGTGACCAATTCACTAAACGTGCTATCCACGACCTCCTCAGCATCGCGCATGCTCCAAAGTGAGTCCATCCACAGCTCGAGAGCCGTCATGTGGTCTAACAAGAGCTGCAGTTGGACACACTTCCTGCACGTGAAGGAGTCAGGGACATCAGCCATGTCCCTGAGCTCCCACATTGAGCAAGAGGAGCATGACACGGGTCTGAGATCTCCTGCCATTTTTAATCTTAAGCTTAACTTAGTTAAGTGAAAAAGGAACAAAAAGTTTTTACCAATCACGATAAAACCAGAGAAATAGAAAAAGCCTTACCTTATAAACACCCCACCGAGTCCTTTTTTTTTGGTTAGAGGAGGAGGGCGGGTGGGAGACACGACAAGTGCGGTGTCTCGGGTTCAGAAACCGCCCAAATATATAGTGTTTTACTTACCCAGCAGCCCCCTGGCCTCCGCCGAAAAACAAAAGGAAATTAAGTTTACTTTCAAACTGACCTTCCCAGCTGCTCACTCGCTCACACTCTGCTCCCGAAAAAGCTGCTTCCCAGCTGCTCACTCGCTCACACTCTGCTCCCGAAAAAGCTGCTGCAATGAGTCAGAAGGCTGTACAATGCCTAATCGCAAGATGAGGTGCTGTTCCTCGAGCTTGCATTGAGCTTCAGTGGAACACTGCAGCAGGCTGAGGACAGAACCATAGAATCATAGAATAGAACCATAGAAAAATTACAGCACAGAAGGAGGCCATTCAGCCCATCATGTCCATGCCGGTGAACAAACTAGCAACCCAATCTAATCCTACCTTCCAGCCCCTGGTCCGTTGCCTTACCGGTTACAGCACTTCAGCTGCAGGTCCAGGTACCTTTTAAAAGAGTTGAGTGTTTCTGCCTCCACCACCGTTCCTGGCAGTGAATTCCAGACACCCACCACCCTCTAGGAGAAAAGGTTTTTCCTCATGTCCCCTCTAATCCTTCTACCAATCACCTTAAATCTGTAATGTGGGCATGAGAGCAAGGTGTGAGCAGCAAATACAGTATACCAAATTGAAAGAAGTAGAAGTAAATTGCTGCTTCACCTGGAAGGAGTGTTTGTGGCCTTGGATGGTGAGGAGAGAGGAGGTAAAGGGGCAGGTCTTACACCTCCTGCGATTGCATGGAATGGTGCTGTGGGAAGTGGTGAGGTGTCAGGGGTGATGGAGGAATGGACTAAGGTGTCGCAGAGGGAACTGTCCCTTCGGAATGCTGATGGGTGAGGGGCAGGGAAGATGTGTTTGATGTCGGCATCATGCTGGAGGTGGCGGAAATGGTGGAGGATGGTCCTTTGGATGTGGAGGCTGGTGGGGTGGAAAGTGGGGACAAGGGGAATCTATTGTGGTTCTGGTAGGGAAGGGAAGGGGTGAGTGCAGAACTGCGGGAAATGTGTCGGACACGGTTGAAGGCCCTGTTGACTACAGTGGGGGGAATCCTCGGTTGAGGAAAAAGGAAGACATATCAGAAGCACTGTTGTGGAAGGCTGCGTCATCAGAGCATATGCAAGATGGAGAAACTGGGAGAATGGAATGGAATGGAATCCTTAGAGGAGGCAAGGTGTAGTCAAGGTAACTGTGAGATTCGATGGGCTTACAATGAATATTAGTAGACAGCCCATCCCTAGAATAGAGACAGAGAAGTTGAGGAAGGGAAGGGTAGTATCAGAGATGGACCAAGAGGAGGGTGGAAATTGGAAGCAAAGTTGTTGAAGTTTTCCAGTTCTGGGCAAGAGCAGGAAACTGCACCAATACAGTCATCAATGTCCCGGAAAAAGAGTTGGGAAGGGGGCTGCGTAGGACTGAAACAAGGAATGTTCAACATACACCACAAAGAGTCAGGCATAACTACAACCCATGAGAGTACACATAGCAACACCTTTTATCTGGAGGAAGTGAGTGGAGTTGAAGGAGAAGTTGTTCAATGTGAGAACAAGTTCAGGCAGGCAAAGGAGGGTGGTGGTGGATGGGGCCTGGTTGGGCCTCTGTTCAAGGAAGAAGCAGAGAGCCCTCAGACCATCCTGGTGGGGATTGGAGGTGTAGAGAGATTGGACGTCCATAGTGAAGAGAAGGCAGTTATGGCCAGGAAACTGGAAATTGTTCAAATGACATAGGGCATCAGAAGAGTCAGGGATGTAGGTGAGAAGAGTCTGGACAAAGGGAGAAAAAATAGAGTCAACGTAGGAAGAAATAGGATTGTTCGTTTCAAAAAAAAGTTGGAAAACCTTAAGAAACAAAGGTGATGCACTGAGGAGCTATCTCAAAAAGCAACCTATTATACAGTAGGTCTATACAAACAGCTCACTCATAAACTTTATTCAACCCATTTAAATTCTCAAATTAAGTAGAACTCCAGGAAATTCATCCAACTTTATATCCCATATTATTGATCGCTAAACATTTCTCACATGGTCTTTCCCCATGATCCCACAACGTTCCACAAAGCAATCAATCATTTCAGTCTGCATTTACCTTTATCAAGCTTTTAAGTGTCCCTTTGGATCATTTGGCTGTACTTATGCTTCTAAATTAGAATATTGCAGATTAAACCCCAGTGCAGAACTTAAATACAGGCTCAAAACATGTTTCAGTGCACTGCTGAAAGAGTTGACAGTGGTTTCCTCTGGCTGAGACTTAGGATTTGAGCTTATTCCAAAGTGTTCTTCTCATGTCCAATACAAAAGTCCCCTTACATAATTAAACCTTCACTCCCTGTGAACCGAAACATGACCTTATGCAGGAAGTAATATGGCTGCAGATTGAGTACTTCAGTGTCAAAATCAGATGACCTGACTTTACATGCAAAGTTACGGACAATTGGTTCAGACAAATAGGAAATCACTGGCACTCACTGAAGGTTGGCTGGCTGTCGGGAGAGTAGGGCTGAGGCTTGTTAGAAATTCGTAATATGCCTAGTAAAATCAACCTGCAAAAGGTAAAGGAATGGATTAGCGCTGTATGTTTCTAAATTATTGCAGGAGTTCCTCAGGGTAGTGTCCTAGGCCCAACCATCTTCAGCTGCTTCATCAATGGCCTTCCTTCAGTCAAAAGGTCAGAAGTGGGGATGTTCGCTGATGATTGCACAATGTTCAACACCATTCGCGACTCCTCAGATACTGAAGCAGTCCATGTAGAAATGCAGCAAGACCTGGACAATATCCAGGCTTGGGCTGATAAATGGCAAGTAACATTCACGCCACACAAGAGCCAAGCAATGACCATCTCTGACAAGAGAGAATCTAACCATCTCCTCTTGAAATTCAAAGGCATTATGATCGCTGAATCCACCTCTATCAACATCCTGAGGATTACCATTGACCAGAAACTGAACTGGAGTAGCCATATAAATACCGTGGCTACAACAGCAGGTCAGAGCTAGGAAATCTGTGGCGAGTAACTCACCTCCTGACTCCCCAAAGCCTGTCCACCATCTATAAGGTACAAGTCAGGAGTGTGATGGAATACATTAATGATTTAGACGTGAATATAAGAGGTATGATCAGTAAGTTCGCAGATGACGTGGAAATTGGTGGTGTTGTAAATAGTAAGGAGGAAATCCTTAGATTACAGGGAATTATAGATGGGCTGATAAGATGGGCGGAGCAGTGGCAAATGGAATTTAATCCTGAGAAGTGTGAGGTAATGCATTTTGGGAGGACTAACAAGGCAAGGGAATATACAATGGATGGTAGGACCCTAGGAAGTATAGAAAGTCAGAGGGACCTTGGTGTACTTTTCCATAGATTACTAAAGGCAGCAGCACAGGTAGATAAGGTGGTTAGGAAGGCATATGAGATACTTGCCTTTATTAGCCGAGGCATAGAATATAAGGGCAGGGAGGTTATGATGGAGCTATATAAAACGCTAGTTAGGCCACAGCTGGAGTACTGTGTACAGTTCTGGTCACCACACTATAGGAAGGATGTGATTGCACTGGAGAGGGTGCAGAGGAGAGTCACCAGAATGTTGCCTGGGCTGGAGCGTTTCAACTATGAAGAGAGACTGGATAGGCTAGGGTTGTTTTCTTTGGAGCAGAGAAGGCTGAGGGGGGACATGATTGAGGTGTACAAGATTATGAGGAGCATTGATAGGTTAGGTAGAAGGAAACTTTTTCCCTTAGCGGAGGGGTCAAGACCCAGGGGCATAGATTTAGGGTAAGGGGCAGGAGGTTTAGGGGAGATTTGAGGAAATATTTTTTCACCCAGAGGGTGGTTGGAATCTGGAACGCACTGCCTGAAGAGGTGGTGGAGGCAGGAACCCTCACAACATTTAAGAAGTATTTAGATGACCACTTGAAACGCCATAGCATACAGGGCTACGGGCCAAGTGCAGGAATATGGGATTAGAATAGTTGGGTGCTGTATGGCCGGCACAGACACAATGGGCCGATGAGCCTGTTTCTGTGCGGTATAACTCTATGACTCTATGACTCACCACTTGCCTGAATGGGTGCAGCTCCAACAACACTCAAGAAGCTCGACACCATCCAGGAAAAAGCAGCCCGCTTGATTGGCACCCCATCGACAAACATTCACTCCCTCCACCACCGACGCACAGTGGCAGCAGTGTGTAACATCTACAAGATGCACTGCAGCAATGCACTAAGGCTCCTTAGACAGCACCTTCCAAACCTGTGACCTCTATCACCTGGAAGGACAAGGGCAGCAGATGCATAGGAACATCAACACCTACAAGTTCCCCTCCAAACCATACACAATCCTGACTTGGAACTAAATCGCTGTTCCTTCACTGTCGCTGGGTCAAAATCCTGGAACTCCCTTCCTAACAGCACTGTGGGTGTACCTATCCCACATGGACAGCAGCGGTTCAAGAAGGCAGCTCACCACCACCTTCTCAAGGGCAATTGGAGATGGGCAATAAATGCTGGCCTAGCCAGTGACACCCATATCTCATGAACAAATAAAAAAAAGTTTCTCCCTATCTAGTCTGTCCAGACCCCTCGTGATTTTGAATTCCTCTATCAAATCTCCTCTCAGCCTCCTTTTCTCCAAGGAAAACAGTCCTAACTTCTCCAGTCTATCTTCATAAGTGAAGTTCTTAATCCCTGGAACCATTCTCATGAATCTTTTCTGCACCATCTCTAATGCCTTCACATCTTTCCTAAAGTGCAAGTCCAGAACTAAACACAATACTCCAACTGAGGCTGAATGAATGTCTTATACAAATTCAACATAACTTCCTTGTTTTTCTACTCTATGCCCCTATTAATAAAGCCCAGGATCCTGAATGCTTTATTCACCGCACTCTCAACCTGTCCTGCCACCTTCAATGATTTATGTCCTGCCCGATCTGGATGGGTACTCACTACTTGTCATGGTCATGTGCTTTTGCTGTATAACTAGTGTTTTATTTTCCATCTTAAACTCTGATTAAACTCAACACACCCACCATATTGGTTGCAGTCGATCCTGATTGAAAGACTAAAATTACTGCAGGCTCCAGGCTGCAGCTGGGGATCTGGCATTGGCCAGGGAGGGGGTCAGTCATTTGGCATGGAGGGGGGAAGTGTTTACAGATTTGCTCAGTGGACCAGGGGAAAACACTCCTGGTCCTACAGCAGTGCTGTAAAGACACTTACTTGATGGATCGAGCTTTTTACGTCTCCCTTCTGAGGCCCAGGAAACCTGACCTCCAGGTGCGAAAATTCTAAACAATGTTAAAATGTACTTAACCTCCTTAAAATTTTTAATGATCAACCCACCTTCTGAGAGCAGTTTGGTCACTTCCCTGAACTGCCTCCATGAAAACCTGAAGTCGTGTCAGGTTGCCCATTTTTTAACAGCCACGTTTGTTCACTACCCATCCCACTATATCTTTCTAAATAGTAAACTTATAACACTAAATACTGAACAATTCACAAAACTTACTGATCCTATCTTTCAGTATCTCTAATAATTTCTCCCTGCATAGGCCTACCCTTTCTCATAGGCAATGTGCCTGCATTTTGCTTTGTTCCTAAAGCTGGGAGTTTTCTGCTGGGCTTTCTTTCTCAACGTTTTTGCTGCTCCACACTTGGATAAGCTAACAGCCCCCAATGCCATTTTATTTGCCTTGTGCACATCCATAATCCCAATACCTAATAGTTTAGGTCACATATGCACAATATCACTAATCCCCCAGCCACATTGATACTCGGTCTCCAATATCTTCAGGGTGTGCTTTGGTGTTGCAATTCTCCAGGCTGTGCTTTGGATTCATTCTCTGCTCCAGGACTCTGCCACTCTCTCGCACGTTGCACATGGTATATTTTCAGAAATGGAGACCTTTTAAATATATTGAATTCAAAGTTGTGGATATTCTGCAGCTCTCAGAACAACTGAGTCACATCGCCTGGTAACTGGAAGAAGTAAAAAAAAGTCAGCAATCAGAATTTGCCTGGGAGAAGTGCTCGTCCATGGAGAAGAATGGTAATTGGCTGTAGCATACAGGCAATTGTGTAAAGTCCCATCATAAAAGGGTAAGTTTTAAAAGTTCAAACTCTGGCCACCATTCATGTTTCAATAACCATTTTGGTAGAAATTTTTGATCATTTAGAAACATACTGCAAGTGGGAGAGTGATGATTAGTGTCCCTTAAGTGCACAACTTCCCAAAGCACTCTATAGCCAATGGATTGTTTTTGAAATGAAATCAATTGTTATATTGGTAAACTTTCTTATTTCCATATCTTTCTTTTTCTATCTTTTTTCAATCCTATCCTTTTTGTTTCCATTTCTATCTTCTGAGTCCACTTGGCTGCAAGCATGGCCACTACTGCAGTTTGCTTTTGCATTCTCTGCCGAGAGCAAAAGTAAAAGAGTCGATGGAAATGGAGTTGGCCCAGGATGCATAGCAGTAGTGAAAGTCCCACATTTACAGAGCTTATAGTTGCATTGGTGGTTTTTATAGTGCCATGAGTGCTTGGAAAGATCCAAGCAAAAGAAACCCACAAAAAACAGGATTTATTGGCACAGTGTAAGGAAATTATTGCATTCCTTATGTGGGAGGATTGGAAATTGTTATCTCTGTGGCGGAGTTGGTAGATGTACAGATGGATGTTGAACCAGATCCAGGTGAAGACTGCAGTTGGCCCATAGGCCGAGTAATGAGCACTCAGGGCAATGATATAGAAGACAAAATTAAAAGTAGATTTGTGAATTATTCGGAGTAAATAACACTTTGATAGCGTAACGTGAAGTTGTCATAACTGAGGGAACAGACTGGCACTTCTGTGCCATCTGGTGCATATTACATATTCATAGGCATAATAAAGGGAATTTAGTTCTTCTCATAGTAATCTAATCGTATGTGTAATTAACCTGACGTTGTCCTGTTGAAAGTTAATCTAGAGGTAATAACCTGGAATAAGACTGTGAAACTTTTTTTGCTGGACAAGTAATTTTGATACACTTAGACCCAATTTTGTCTCCAGCAGTGATCCACAAGAGTAATGGAATGGTTTCCTGCTTAATAATTCTGCTTTATTTAAGCCTCACTAAAATATCTAAGAAAACCATTAATACATCCCAAATAATAGTTTCTTTTACAGCATCCTTCTGTACCTCTGCGTACTATCTATATTAGCTTTAGAATCAGATCTTTAGTATTCTCAGAATGATCTGTTAATTTGCATACTCTGCCATATTTACATTCTAGGCATATTGCCCAAGCCAGCTCAACTTTTTCTAAAGATTTAGTCGTAGAATTACATGCTTTGAATTGAAAGAGTTCTGCAAGAAGGTTTGGCTAACTTAATAGCATATACCATTTCAGCAGTTTACCGTTTAATTTCCACAATTTCTGCGACCAAAATAATCTCCATGCAGAAATAATAAACCATAACATAATGTACTGCACACAATTCTCCTGCGCGTTATCACTGTCTGAAACGAAAGACAAGCAAAAGGAAACGTTTCTCTTTGCAGTTCACGGCACATCAGTAAAACCTGGCTTGAATTTGTATGGAGACCATGAGACACTCTTACTGCTTAGCAAATACTTGTGTAACATTTAGAACAACAGCTTTCAGGTTGCTGCATCACATTTGTGACGTAAGACACCAAGATGTAAGGAAACAGAAAATGCTGGAAATACTCAACAGGTCCAGCAGCATCGGTGGAGACAGCATCAGAATTAACGTTTCAGGTCTGTGATTTTTCATCAGAACTGGGAAAAGTTAGAAATGTAGTAGGTTGAGTGAGTGAAAGTGGGTGGGTGGGAGTAGAACAAAAGGAAAGATCTGTGATAGGTGGAGGGCAAGAGAGATTAAATGACAAAAGAGATGATGGCGTTGGCCAATGGGAGTGGTAGTGGGACAAGTAAAGAAACACAGGATGTGTCTAGAGGAGGTGTGAATGGCAGGATCCTGAATCGTTGGCAGCAGAAAGAAAAGTCAAGAACAAAAGAGAGAAACAAGAGAAAAAAACTAAACTAGCAACGAAAAATGAAACAAAATAGAGGCGGAGGTTACGAGCTGAAATTGTTGAATGCAATGTTAAGTTTGAGGACTCTATTCCATTCTCCCAGTTTCTCTGTCTCTGTGCATCTGTACTGATGATGTAACCTTCCATACTAGCGCTTCTGATATGTCTCCCTTTTTCCTCAACCGAGGATTCTCCCCTCCATGGTTGGCACAGCCCTCGACCATATCCGTTCTATTTCATGCACTTCTGCTCTCACCCCTTCCTCTCCCTCCCAGAACCATGATGGGGTTCCTCTTGTCCTCACCTTCCACCCCACCAACCTCCATAATAAACAGATCATTCTCTATCGGTCCTGTCACCTCTAGCATGATGCTATCACCAAACACATCTTCCCCACCCCTCCCCTCCCCTATCAGCATTCTGAAGGTACCTTTCTCTCTGCAATACCCTGGTCCACTCCTCCGTCATCCCTAACACCCCTTCATTTTCCCACGGCACCTTTTCATGCAGGCGCAGGAGGTGCAATACCTGCCCTTTTACCTCCTTGCTTCTCACCAAGACCCCAAACACTCCTTCCAGGTGAAACGGCATTTTACTTGTACTTCTTTCCATTTAGTAAATTGTATTCACTGCTCACAATGTGGTCTCCTCTACATTGAGGAGAACAAACATAGGCTGGGTGATTGCTTTGCAGAACATCTCTATTCAGTCCACAAGCATGACTCCGAGCTTCTAGTCACATGTCATTTGAATTCTCCACCTTACTTCCACTCTGACTTTTTTGTCCTTGGCCTACTAAAGTTTTACAATGAAGCTCAATATAAGCTTGAGAAACAGCACCTCATCTTTCAACTTTACAGCCTTCTAAATGCAACATTGAGTTCAACAATTTGAGATTGTAACCTCCATCCCCATTTTGTTTCGTTTTCTTTGAAGATTTTTTTCTCTCTCCTTTTTCTCTTATTCCTTGACTTTGCTTTTCAAATGGCAACTATTCAGGATCCTGCCTTTCACACCTCCTTGAGACACATCTTTTGTTTCTTTACTTTTCTCACTTACCATTTCCTTTGGCCTTGCACCATGAAACCGTCTGTAATTTAATCCCTCCTGTCTTCAACCTTATCATAGACCTTCTCTTTTGTTCTTCTTCCCATGCTCCCCCCTTTCACTTGCTCAAAACCTATTACATTTCTAACTTTTCCCAGTTCTGATCAGAGGCCATAGACCTGAAAAATTAACTCTGTTTCTCTCTTAACAGATGCTGCCAGACCTGCTGAGTATTTCCAGCATTTTCTGTTTTTATTTCAGATTTCCAGCATCTGCAGTATTTTGCTTTTGTATTAATGTAACGAAGTAGCTTTGGTGCTATTAAATTGTTTAAAAGAAGAATTTGTAAGTTGCTTAATTGAGAAGAATTCACACTATGTTATCATTACTTAATTTCTTTGCAACTCAAGTCTTCATAATTACACAACAGAGAGCCACAATTATTTTTTAAAGGAGCAGGCTCCCTCCTACAGATAATGAGGAGGCTCACTATATCTACAAGAAAGAATTTTCCACCTTCAGGCAGCCGATGAACACTGCCTACTGGTAGCACAAAATTGGAAATTTAGGTATGTCCTGATGATAATTTTATATGTGATCAGCCTAATAAATGTCTAGAATTTTAATCTTTCTTAATGTATATTCCATTAAAATACTGTTTGTGAACCATTGCACTGTCTAGTTCAGTTGTCACCATGATGAGGCGCACAATACAGTTATGGACTGTTTAATGCAGGGTTCCTTCAGTTGAAGATCATTAACTGATCCAAACATAGCATCCAAAGGGAAGAACATAAATAAAAGTGAGTTAGGTTGTCAGCCTTGTAAACAGAAAATCATGTCTGAAATATTAGCGCATGCTCCGCTTAGTTTCTAACTAATTTTAGAGAGGGGTCCTTAAACAAGCGTTAGGTCCCTCATTATCATTTCCAAGAAACGTTAACCACCATTTAAAGCAGCCACCAGAGGAACCTGAATATTCCCAGAGCCAATAATGTGTCAGGATGCTTCAGGTGCTCTTTTGGATTGGTTTTCCTACACTTCGCGCCTGAGAAATGAGTAAAACAAAGTACAATTTCCTCTCCCAAAATACTATGTTCAGGAAATGCACGAGATTTGTTCAGACATAGAAAGGGACTATTATATTTTATTCTTTTGGGCCTCCTTATCTCGAGAGACAATGGATACGCGCCTGGAGGTGGTCAGTGGTTTGTGAAGCAGCGCCTGGAGTGGCTATAAAGGCCAATTCTGGAGTGACAGGCTCTTCCACAGGTGCTGCAGAGAAATTTGTTTGTTGGGGCTGTTGCACAGTTGGCTCTCCCCTTGCGCCTCTGTCTTTTTTCCTGCCAACTACTAAGTCTCTTCGACTCGCCACAATTTAGCCCTGCCTTTATGGCTGCCCGCCAGCTCTGGCGAATGCTGGCAACTGACTCCCACGACTTGTGATCAATGTCACACGATTTCATGTCGCGTTTGCAGACGTCTTTATAACGGAGACATGGACGGCCGGTGGGTCTGATACCAGTGGCGAGCTCGCTGTACAATGTGTCTTTGGGGATCCTGCCATCTTCCATGCGGCTCACATGGCCAAGCCATCTCAAGCGCCGCTGACTCAGTAGTGTGTATAAGCTGGGGATGTTGGCCGCTTCAAGGACTTCTGTGTTGGAGATATAGTCCTGCCACCTGATGCCAAGTATTCTCCGAAGGCAGCGAAGATGGAATGAATTGAGACGTATTTTATTATCACAACTTAAAAGGCTGTTCTTGATCTTTCTCTATTTTAAGCAACAATTCCTAATTAAATCATGAGCTAATTTCTCCACTAGGTTCTAGGTCTAATATTGGCCCACTGCCATAGGCATTAAATCTGGTGGAGAACATTAAAAAATGGAATTGGTAGAATTAATTGCTGCTGCAGACAGAAGTTCAATTCTCTGTCAGCTCCAAACTTGAGCTAGAATCTATGGTAAAGTTTGAAACTAGCAAGACCAATTTGGTGCATTATTGATTTCTATCTAAATACTGAGGTCTTTGTTTGTTCTTAGTTTAAATAGGAGTAAAAATAAGGAAATGCAGCAATGAGTAGCATTAAAAAAGACGTGCATTTATATAGTGCCTTTCATGACCTCAGGATGTCCCAAAGCGCTATAGAGCCACTGAAGTACTTTTGAAGTGTCACTGTTATAATGTAGGAAACAAGGCAGCCAATTTGCATACAGCAAGATCCACAACCAGGTAATCTGTTTGTTTAGGGATGTTGATTGAGGAATAAATGTTAGACAGGACACCAGGAATAACTCCCCCGTCCATCTTTGAAATAGTGCCACTAGATCTTTTATGGCTACCTGAGAGGAAGACTGCGGCTTTATTTAATGTCTCATCGAAAAGGCAGCACTTCCAACACTGCAGCACTCCTTCAGTACTGCGCTGGAGTGTCAGCCTAGATTTTGTGCTCAAGGCTGGAATTTTTTACCCCACCCCCCACCCCGAAGGCAATAACGGAGGTTGCGGGAGGGGCCTGAGAATTCTGTCACCAGCCGACGTGTCAGCAGGACGCTGTTCCCTGCACTGGCCATTTTGGGAGGACAGGTTTGGGCCCGGGAAGACAGCCCGATCCCAAGAGGCAGGCAGGCAATTAGGCTCACTAAGAGCCTTGTTACAGGTAAGTTTAGGAGGCTGACTGGGATTTTTCAGTCAGCCTCCAAGTTCCCAACACGACAGGGGCAGATCAACTGCTTGGAGGCAGGCACCCAGTGGCAGGTCCAAGCGCAGGCTTGGAGGGCCGAATTGCCTGTTCCTGTGCTGTAATTTTCTTTGTTCTTAATTTTCTTTGTTCTACTGGCCCTCCCTGCCTGCTTGGGCAGGTGAACAGCCAAAGACTATCCTGAGGAGTGCAATGTGGTGGCCTGGCTGCTTTCTCCGTTTCTGCATTAAAGTTTTTAAAAAGTGGCCGAGAGCGCGTGTTCTTGTTGAGGTTCCCTCCCAGTTACTTACTTTGTATGGCGGCCGAGTGCTTCTCTGAAGCTGGAAGACCTCTGATTGGTGATCCAGCTTCAAGAACACGCCTGTCATTGTGAGACAGGAAACCCATCTCCACGCCAATTAAGAGCTCACTCACTTGAAAATCTTAACTTTAGTCAGTTTCCGCAGCACCCCCCCCCCCAACCCCCACCCCCCACCCAGAGGTGAGTTTCTAACCCAAAAACAAACCCAGCTCCCGTTTCCCGCTTCCATGGCAAAAATTGAGCCCTAAGTCTCTGAAGCAGGACTTTAACCCACGCCCTTCTGAGGCAGCAATAAAAATAAGCCACCCACAGGAATTCATCTATCGTCTTGAGAGTAACTACCTGGATGTGACTGCAGAGCAGTGCATACAACGGTGTGAAGATACAGTCCACTGTTAGCACAGCCCAAGTGTGCCACAAAGTGGCCTTAGCCCTTATTTTTTATGCTTCCGTGTTCCTTCAAACAGCCACTGCAGGTGTAATAAGAATAAATCTTCCCTTAGTGCTTCAAAAACATCCAAAAAGTCACTGAGGCTTTGCTAAGTACATTTTGGCACCAAGCTGCAGCAGCAGAGATTCAGGCAACAAGACCTTTTGTTTTGATTATTGACCGTGTTCCAAAAACAAATGGCATCATTGAAATGCACACACACACACTCAGTCAAGCTAAGTATGGTAAAAGAGAAATAGAAAAATCAATGTTAGATAACGTTTATGCCAGCCTGAACATCCCCATGATAATGCCAGGTAATGTGGGAGTTGCTGTGAGTTCTGCATCATGCAACATTCCAACATTCAGGATCTGTTCCAGGGAGAACCATTCTTTTAGTGGGTTTACACAAGTCTAATCAAGTCCTCGGCTGAAATCTATACATGCACATTTTTCAGCAGCTGTCAGTGGATAATCAGGAGCAGGAACCCCAATTGATTTCATTCTTTTTTATCCTGGTGGCACTAAATCCAGCTGTAATGTCTATCATACTGAGTAAGGCAATCTTAGCACCAGGCACTGATGATGCAGCACCACCATGACTGGTCTAATCTGCACAGAAACAGTATGGATGTTTAATGTTTATGCACCAGTCACTCTACATTTGAAATCAGTGTAAAACCACATGCTCGATGAATAGACAGCTCAAAACAAAATAATATTTCCACTGCACAAATACAAGCGGTCACTGAGCAGTTGCGGTATTGACAGTAAATGCAAGGGAAAACATTCGCAGAGAAGCAGCCAGTGATAAGTAGTCACAGCCATTTATTTATCCAACATAAATGTTTTTGGCTGAAAGTTAGATTACTAGTCTAAAAACAACATCCTGCACAACACCAATCCAATTTTCCCTCTTAAGTAGCCAAACTTACGGCAGAATTTTCGGGCAACCCCCCCCCCCCCCCCACTGCAGATGGAAACAGAGGAAGTGGGGGGGCCCTGAAAATACTGGCGCCGGTTGGTGGATCAATTTCAAGGCATGACTCTCAGCGCCAGTAATAATCAGCAGTGCGGGGGGAGGGTGGGACAGGAATCCCGCTTTCCCTCCAATTCAGGCCAATTAAGATAGTTTAAAAGCACATTAAGATCTTTTAAGGTTCCCTGTGCCTTCAAAAACTGAACAGCTGAAGGGAGGTGGGTATAGTGTGGGGAGCCATCCCAGGACATCACCCTGGCCCCATAAGAGGGTCAGCAGGGCAAAGGGGAACTTGGCACTTGGTAAGGGGGTGTCCTTGTGCTGCACAGGTGTTAGAGAGAGTGGGCACTCAGTGCCTGGGCTTTGAATGGGGTCAGCATCATCCTGTATCATGGGGGCAGAAGAGCAGGGGCCAAGGCTACCAAGGACAATTGAGTGGCCATCTGCCCAGAAGAAAGGCAGATTTTGGGCCCCATGGTGATGAGGGGCAACACCTGCAGAGGAAGGGTAGAACTATAGGCATCAGGAGGGCATGAGAGAAGAAAGAAGGGCAGGAAGGCAACAGAGGCCGGACCATCAACACAGGATTGACTGCCAAAGATGGAGCTACCTGGAGACGACTGAGAACCAGTGTCGTAGGAGACTGAGACACAGGCATTTGTGCCCTCATTGCCGAAGACCTCGCACCTCACAGCACTGGTCGCCATGCCCTGCCAGTGGCTATCAATTACAGTGTGGTTTTGAGCTTCTTTGCTACTGGCTCCTTCCAAGGATCTGCTGCGGACTTGAGTGGCATCTCACAAACAGCAGCACACCACTGCATCTCGCAGGTCAATGATGCCCTCTTTGCCAAAACTGGACAGTACATTCATTATACAACAGGCACGGCCTTGTAGGGACAGAGGGCATTGGGTTTTGCCAGCATCGCTGCATTCCCCCAGGTGCAGGACATCATTGATTGCACCCATGTGGCCATTAAGGCACCCAATGACCAGCTAATGAGATCCATCAGCAGGAAGGGCTTCCACTCCCTGAACATCCAACTGGTCTGCCAGCAGAACAAGAGCTTCTTACATGTGTGCTCGCTTTCCTGGCAGCTGCCATGACTTCTTCATTCTCCACCAGTCCAGGCTGCTCAGATCTTCACTCCAACCTCCATGATGCGTGGGTGGATCATAGGGGACAAGGTAAATCCCTTCAGGAGATGGTTACTGACACCTCTACAGGAGCTACAGACAGAGGCACAGAGGTGATACAACCAATGTCACCTGCACGGCAGGCCAACCATTGAGCAGACCATTGGGCTTCTGAAGATGCAATTCTGGTGCTTGAACCAGTGAGTTGGTGCCTTCCAATACCCTCCTGCAAGGGTTGTGGTCTGCTGGACTCTCCATAACTTGGCCCTTCAGAAAGATGTGGGGCCTAGAGGATGGTGATGCTCTGGATGGAGACAACTCCTTGAGAGAAGAGCAGGAGGTGACAGAGGAGGAGGAATTGGAGGCAGAGGGAGATCACGCTAAACAGAGAAGTGTCTCTACTGCACAACGAGGTGATTTCCTCATGTCACCCTCCAGGAAGAGAACTTCCCTCCTCTCCCTCATGGCCTCCAGCATTAGATCTAGGTTGGCATTGACGAAGCAAGCGTCTGTCCTGCCCTGGGTGCCTGGCCTTTGACTTCCTGTGACATCTCACTTCCCTCTGGCTTTGGTACAAACCGCAGCTCTCTCCCTCAGGACAACCAGCAGCCTCAGTGTCTAAATGAGTCTGAACTTCATCTGACCCACTTCCCCCAGTCCTGCCCCCACTAGCTCTAAGCAGACAGGAAACCCATCTCCATATCAATTAAGGGCTCACATCCCTTGAAAAACTGAACTTTAATCGGTTTCCCACCGGAGGTGGGTTTCTAATGCAAAAACAGACCCTACTCCTGTTTCCCGTCTCCATGGTGAAAATTCAGTCCTTAATGTTTGATATTCCTTACAAAGAGACAACAAAGTTGTGCTGGGATATAAACTGACTGGTGTTTAGAAGTCAGCTATCAAATACACTGGAGTTGGAGCAATAACATGATTGATTGTGTTAAATAATTACAAATTTCAGAGTAAATGGTGGTCAAATTCAACTTCAACAGGAAACAATATGGGAGGTAGCGAATCACCCCTATTTGTACACACTGGACAGGTTTCGGTAGAGGTATGTAATAAATAGCTGATTCATTACCACTTGTTTAGCTACTGAAGTTGAATTTCACCCCGGTGTATTCATTTTAAAATGTAGACTCAGTGAAGTTGAATTTATGTCCTGGGCAGGAACATGGCCTGGCAATCAGTCAGCCAGTTCAGCGCAGCAACATCACATGCCATTCTTCAACTTCTCATTCAAAACCACCTAGAAGATGGCAGGAAGCAACTACCCAGTTGTTAAATTCAAGATGGCACTAGGACCCTTGCTAGGGAGGAGAGGGCCAAATCCCTAGCATGAAGGTAAATCTGTCAGAGAGAGGGCCACCAGGGATCACGAAGGAGGTGAAGGGAAGAGGGGAAGGGAAGGCTGGGGATGCCAACGTTTTCTTGTGCGGCCCAGAAGAAAATTTCTAGAGGAAACTTTTTTTAAAAATTAAAACTTACTTTACTGGGCCTCGATCAACAGCTTTGATTACAGTGGAGCCTTCATTAACATCACCAGAGTGCTTGGCACCCGCCATTTAAAACTGCACTTGGCCATATGAAGTCAGTGAGTTAATCCCCTGCTCCATCTTGGCTATCCCCCATCCATTTTTCACCAGATTGGCAGGGGTGGCGGTGCAGCGGTCAAAATTCCCTCTTTGTTGCCGCTTGCAGATTGACCTTTCCCATTGTCAAAAGCTTTGAAAGTAATAAATTTTCACAGAATAAATATGGTGATTAAAGGCACTAAATTTATTTTATTTGACACTAATGAAGAACAGCTGCAGTCAATTACAATATTTGTGGCCAACAGACCAAGAAACTGTTACCACTTCCTACAGATATCATTATTATTATGTTCCTTTTCAAACAGTATGGCATCTTCAGCGTGTAAATTAAACCAGGAGCATCATTAGAGTCAGCATGCCTGCAATTTTGTGACTTTCCATCAATAATGTAGCAATTATGTGGGAGTAAAATGTTTTACAGTAAAGAGCAAAATCTGAAAGAAGGAAAATGTTGATTTGATACCGTTTAAATCACTACAAAAATGTGATTATTAAACCCTTATTAAATATTTAATTATATAATGACATGCTTTCCAAAACAGAACAATGATCTTGTGAAGTAGTGGGTTGCTTTGCCCAGTTTCCAATACTGCCTGTTTCAATATTGCAGAAGATTTTTTTGTCACCTCTCTTCCAGCTATCCGAGGTTTTGCTTACAAATAAACATCTCTTTCGCATCCCCATTAAAGTGTTAGTCTCCCAAAGCACTCCTTTATCTATGGCTAATTTCAAAAATGATCTATGGAGAAGACATTAAAGTACATAATTACACATGCAAGTAGCTTTCCCCATTGAGGCTAAACTGAATCAGGGACAAAACTTCACTTTGAATTTACATAATCAGAACTATGAACTCAGAATATGCCCAGAGGAGCGAAAAGCAACAGATCTAGCAGTGAATGACTAAGTTAAAAATTTGAAGCCCAGAAATTCTGAGGCGGGGTGTTTTGGGGGCAAATCTCAGATGCAGCAAAATTTCTACCTGCTCCAAGGATGCACCTTGACCCTAACTCATATGCCGACATGTGGCATATTTGCATATTGCTGGCTGTCACCCAAGCCACATATAGGGCAGATTTCCATTCTGGGGTCGAGACCCCTACCTCACGGTCACATCCAGTTCTTGACCCCGCACTGCATCGGCAATGCTAATGCATTGCAATTCAATATGTTAAAGCAGCTAATTGGCCTAGAGTCACATTCGCCATCCAATTAGCAGTGGCAGGAAGGAGGCAGGACATAGACAGCAGCGGGTCCAATTTAAAGGGCGAGCAGCAGCCATTGCTGAGATTGCCATTCGTCCAAAGAATGGAAGAAGGAACAGAGCAGAGGGAAGTGAGAAGGCCGGCCTCCCTGTGCCAGGGCAGCGATCCACCACCAACCACCCCCCCTACCCTCCCGCCCCCACCCCCCAACCCCGTTTTACAGATGCCTCATTGGAGGTGCTGCTGGAGGCAGTGACTGAGCACAAAAATATCCTGTTCCCTGCCAGTGGCAAAAGAAAGCCTACCAGGCTCACCAAGAGGGCATGGCTGGAGATGCCTCATGAGGTCAGAAGCAGAGTAGTGGTGAGGAGGAACTGGGTGCAGTGCTGGAAACGCTTCAATGGCCTTCTCAGCTCTGGAAAGGTGAGACCAAAGATAAACCCACATGTCATGCCACCTGGTCAGCAGTCACCAGAGTGCAAAGGATGGCGGCATCCTGAGGGCGTATAGTGTTCTCCTGACCATGGGAGAGATGTGTGCTCAGCAGCCTTGATGACCCTGAAGCATAGGTCAGAACCCTGGTGCTGTTGGACAGGAGGCTGGAGTGCAGACTGCAACAATATATGCAACTAAAAAGCTGCGAGTAGTGAGGGAGAGAGGCATTGTCCTAACTGCATCTTTCTTCACCTTGCAGACCAAGTGAGGGTTGAATGCCAGGAAGAGCGAGAGGGCAAGCCTGGACGGTGGGTGCCACAGCTCACGCCACTGGCACTCTTTGAGCAGCTGGCTCTTGATGTGTCCAAAAAGTTAAGTCACAGGGACACTGGGGTGGAGAAATGGGGTTCTGCTGTATGTAAACAGGGTGAAAACATCTCAACATTTGCAGGTTCAAGGGATCCATGGCATTGCGCTACGTGCAATGAGCTATCAATGCATGGAATATCATTTCATTATTTTAAGCAGCATGAGTATCTGTTGACTGTCCTGATCTCTATCACCACCTGTTCTGATGTCTCCTACAGGACCAGCTGCAGAGGGGAAGGAGCCCACACAAAGGCAACAAGATCCCAACGAGATCTTGCACACCCTCCACAACTGCAGACAAATGCACCTCGGTGGGTCCTCGCGCATTATTTGAAACAGTGGCATAGGGTGATGTACACATCAGAGCAGAGCAGGAGAATTCAGGGGAGGCAGAGTCAGCTGTGGCCAGTTCTCCTCGGAGGATGGAGAACAGGCGCAGCCCTGCACAGCAGGATGGAGATGCAGAGCCTCGGGAGTCACGAAACAGGCATCTCTACCTGGAGAACCAGCATCAGACGTGTGCCCACATAGCAGAGTTACCTGAGGCTCTGCAGAGTCATGGGATGAGAATGGAGGAATCCATTTGTCTCATGTGCTCCACAATGCCTCAGTGCTTTGAGTGCATGAGCTCCTCCAATGAAAGAGTGGCCAACCTCATGGAGAGCCATATGTGGCATCACTCAGAGTGGATGCAGGAACAGCACACTGACGTGCATGGAATGCATGCTGCAGTCTGTAGCATTGACCGATCAAAGGACCAACGAAGCATGGAGTGAGTGCCAGCTCCGCCTCAGCTGGTGGTTCCCTCCAGTGAACAAGTACACCATCAAACGGCTGAGGTGGTGACAGATGGTGATGAGAGGGCCACTCCTCATGGGGCTCCGTCATCATCATCATCGGCCTCAATGGCCCCTCCGACGGATGAGGCATCTGTAGAGTTTCACCCTGTGACAGAGGCTGCCCCTGCAATGATCCTGGTGCAGCAGCATTTGGAGGTGCCTCCCCAGCACCTCCATAATGAGGGAGAGCGCCATGGGCATCTCAGGGCCAGTCAGGCACTGCCGAGAAGATGGCCTCCACTTTACCCTCAGCCACAGCGGGAGCACCTCAGAGGAGTGGCCGTGGGTGCAGGCAACCGCATCAGTAATGTCACTTAGAGGATCACTCAAGTGTGCCTCTTGTGAATAATATCACACTGTACTTTGATAAAGCACTGGCCATGTTGGAGCACTAAGGCAGACTTGTGAGTCTTCATTTCATCATGGCAACAGCTGCCTCGGACCCTGGATGACCCCCAGTGAGGGCATACACGTCAGCAACCATCTGCCTGGACAGGCGCAGCCTTCTGCAGCAATGACGCTCTGACATGCCCAGGTAGCTTCTTCTTTTGCAGTACACCCTCCGCTGAGGTCTTGCCTTCATTGTCTTCCTGCTCCTCGTCCCTGACCCCTGTGCCCCTATGCCCCTGTTGCCCATTGATCTGCCTCTGCTCCTGGAGATGCTGCTCCTCATTGCTAGTCAATCCTTCATCCCATTTCCTGTTATATTCTTCCTTCCTTTCTATTGGAATGTGCAGTACTCCTGAGCCCCCCTCATAAACCTGTAAGGCCTGTAATCAGAGGGACCCATCCAAAACCAGCCACCACCCCCTAGAAAGCTGCAACTCCCGACCCCCCCAACCCCCACAAAATGCCTTTGTCAAGAGTGAGGAAATATGACACAATTCTTCTAACTCTGTGGAAATGGTTGCCTTTGACTGAGGGTCTTTTCTGAGCCAGGCCTCCTTACTGGAGCCTCTTGCTGCTGTCCTGTCATTATGATCATCTCCCCACTTTGTTTGCACCTCCTCCTCCCTGTCGTGGTTCGCAGTCTGCATGGATCCCATGCCTCCAAATGAAAATTCATGACTGGCCCTTAATGAGCTGATAAGCTCGTTGAAGCTTAACTGGCCATTTAGCGAAGTTGGGGTTAGCGCAGCCATTTAAACTTGCAGTGTGCCAGTTTCATGTCAGAAAACTGGGACTCCGACCCGAGGGGTGGGTTTAAGTGACCCCCACCCCACCAGCCCCTGGCCCCTGAACCCACACTCTCAAACAAACAAAAATACTGCCCATACTGCCTGCCTCAAGAGAAAGCAGAAATTTAACTGTGGCCCAGGATGATTACAAAATTTAAAATGCTGCCACTTTTCTTAAGATAGCTTTCGAAGAACTTTGGCTGAATTTTATCGGCCCCTCGATACTGCAGGTGGCGGCGTGGGGGCTGGTAAATTTCTGCGGGGAGAGGCCCGCCTCAACCCCCGACGTTGAGAAGAGCCTGCTGCACATTACCGGCAGCAGGGGGACCTCGGTGTGGCCTCCCTGCGACTCGACAGCAGCACTCCAATTACCATATTCAAAACGGTACTTACCTCTGTAGATTATGCAGCCCGCCGCCTCTCGATGCACACTTCTGGATTTTACGATGAACAGGCAGCTGTCGCGTACCGTCCCATTCCCGAACAGAAAAGCTGGCGGTTTTCGCCACTGAAGGTAAGTTCAGATATTCAGGGGTTTCGCTGTGCATACTGGAAGGGAGGCAGGATGGGAGATTACAGGGGTCTCACTCTGCATACTGGAAGGGAGGCAGGATGGGGGATTACAGGAGTCTCAGCTCTGCATTCGTAAAGGGGGGGCGGTCCGGCATTACTGGAGGGAAAGCTTTGCAGGCATGAAGAGAAGTATTGTGTACCCTCCCTCCGTAAACAGTGTAGGCTCTGCGTTTGTTTCTGTTTGTGAAGGAGCAATTGCACACGAGTGACCTTGTGTGTGGGGAGGGTGCCAGAAAGGGTAGGAGCGTTAAGGTTATATGGATGGTGGGAGCAATCGATTCAGCTGGTAGGATCTTGATGTGGTTATGCTGTGCCACGCTGAGTATTGGCCAGGATGGGCAATGCCATGCCACGCCACATAGTTGATCCATGAAAGCACCTGATGTACCTGCCAACACCAAACCCTGCCCTGTTAGGAACCTTCCAATACATGAAGGGTTCAACTTTATTTATCACATGGAAATAGGTATGGCTCATCCTACATTGTGAGATCCCCTGCTCTTGAGGATCTGTATGCGCCGGAGCCAAAATCAAAAGGCAGGTGCAGTCCACATAGAGGCCCCCCGTCATGAGCAGCAGCCCCCAAGAGGAGCTCGCTATTAAGGTCGCCGTGCATCTACAGGCCCCATATGGCATGCCATCGGATGGCAGAGCACCAGTGTCAGGAGCGATTGCGCATGTAGAGAGAGTGGTGACACGTCTCTGTGCCCTGCTCAACGATGACCTGCAGCCCATGGGCTTTAGTGGACATCCTATGCCTTTGGTCCTCATAGTGGCAACGTTTCTCAAGCTTGATGCCTATGCAGCTTTTCAGGGGCCCACCAGAGACCTTTGTGAGGTCACACAGTCAGCAGGGCACTGCTACATCAGGGAGGTCATCGATGCTCTGCACGGGAGGCCAGTGAGGATGTCCGCTTCAGGACAGACTCTCACAGCCAGGCCCAGAGTGTCATCGGTTTCGGCACCATTGCCAGAGAACCATAGGTTTTAGTGTTGATAGACTGCACCCATGTGGCCATCAGGCCTCCCGCCAGGCTACCAACTGCAGATATTACCATTAAAGGAATTCTCTCAATCTAGGTGAAGCTGGTATGCTATCACCGGAGAGGCTTCATGCAAATCTGTGCCTGCTTCTCAGGCAGCTGCCGTGATACTTTGGCCCTGCGCCAGTCCCAGCTCTTCACTAAACTGGCTCAGATGGAGGGGTAGTTTCTTGGAGATAAGGGCTATTCCTTGCAGACATGGCTCCTGACACCAGTGAGAGACCCCACCACTGGTGCAGAGGAGAGATACAATGCCAGCCACAGAGCTACATGAGCCACTATTGAGTAGGTGATCAGCATGCTGAAAGAGCGTTTCCAATGCCTGGATGGATAGGGTGATGCCCTGCACTACGGGCCGAAAAGGCCGGCTCCTTTCTTCACAACTTCTGCACAACTATGCACCCAATCAGGGCCATGCCTGGCATGATGAGGAGAGACATCAACAGGATTCCTCCTCGGACTATGAGGATGCTGAGGACCTACAACAGGAAAGGCGCATGGGAGGGCAGATAGCATCCAGGTTCTGCATACAGGGCTAGCAGTGAGCTAGGGAGTGATGGCAGTGGCTTAGCAGACAAAGGCTCTCTGCTCCATAGGAACCAACATGAGCTCTGCAAGCCACACATCACCCTCGCTCACCTGCTGTGCGAAAGTTCGCATTTGCAGCATCCCTGTGTAAACCGTTAGAGGCAGCAGCTGACTGAGTCAATGTCTATGTCACTGTATCCGTGGAGATGCTCTTGAGTAATGGTGGCATAGCAATGATGTTATTGCATACGTTGGCTCTCCTGAAGGGCCAATGGTGCAAAGGGATGTGACATTGGTGCTACATGCTGGCACACATCATTCACACAGAGAGAACGACACACATTTTTGTGAACAACACTTAGTGAAAGATGTATTTACATTGCAGTGACATTTGTACATTCCCAGTTGTGTCAGTGTGTTCTGTCATGAAGACCCCCACCTGCCAAGAATGAGGCATATTAATTTCATCATATGAACATTAATTTTAAACTGTTGCTGGAGTGAAGAAATTACTTGTTTAAAGAGATCACCAGACATTTGACTGGAGGGCATTTGTATACTAAGAAACAGTGCTTGGAGAGACAAAGCAACTATTCCCTGGTCCAAGGTAACCCAAATAGATTTTGATCACCAGACATTGAAGGCGTCAGGAAGCTCGCATTGCAATGTCTGCTAAGATGGAGAATCCACAAACGCAGGAATGGTTAAACTTGCTGGTCACATGACTAACAAGCTGGCCCAGGTTTTTTATGAACGACACACAGGACAGTTTGAAGACAGACTGCGGATTGCAACTGAACCTGGAACAAGAGAGCCTCTCTCCTGGCTGGCTCTCTCTCATTTTCTCACAAGGCTCTGGGCCCAATGAAGTCGCTTAAACCTCAAGAGAGAGAACTCCTACATCGAAACAAGTTAAAGCGTGCACTGGGCCCCAATGAACAGCAAGACTTACTGGCAACCAAAGACTCCACATCGAATTCAAAGGACTGTAAATACACCCAGCTATTGCCTCAAACTTTTCCCTTTTATTCTTTCTACTTTTTCTGTCTCTATCTGCGTGTGTGTTTATCGCATATGCATGCTAGCATGGTTGTGTCACGTATTCATAGTCATTAACCGGATTAGAGTTAAAGGTTAATAAACTTCCACCTTTCTTGTTTAAATCTAAGAAAACCTGTCTAATTGATTTCTTTGCCTTGCAATTGGAAAGCAGTGAACAAAGATTCACTGAGGGAGAGCTAAAACACGGTATTTTTAAAATTAAACCCTGTTACGGTTAAACCAGGCAAAGGCTGAGAGGGAACCCCTAGACCCCTTTCTCACCTGGTCATAATGGAAATCTGGGGGCTAATGTCCTGCATGTGACCCACAGGCAAACAAGGAAATTGGAAGTGGGAAGCCAAATTGATCCCAATCAAAACGAGAAAAGATTTCAATACAGGTTTTCTTGTGGTTGTGTGTGCTAGAATACTAACATGACTGCAACTGATGCCAGTAGCTCTCCAAGCCAGGGTGAAATAACTTGGGATAAGTTAAAAACACTGTCTATGGAAGAGTTGAGAAAAATGGCTGAGCAGTGTGGGATTACTGTCCGCGCCAAAGCTAGGAAGTCTGAACTCCTAAGACTAGTGGCCAACCATTTTTCACTTGAATCTTAAGAAGCAGAAACAGGGTTAGAAGGAGACTCCAACAGGGTATTGCTAGCAAAGATACAATTAGAACAAAGGAAACTTGAATTTGAAGGAAGAGAGATAGAGAAAGAAAGAACCTTCCAGAAGGAACGTGAAGAAAAAGAGAGAGAAAGCAAGAGAGACAGAAAGAAAGACAGGAGAGAGAGAAAGAGCGAGCCTTCCAGAAGGGATGCGAAGAGAGAGAGCTGAGGCGACTTGTGTTAACTAAGGGGCGACAGTAACCCCAGTGAAAGTATGGCCAATATGGAGGAGCATAATTCAGGGCTGGGTACAGTATTGCTAAAATCTTCCCAAATGATCCCAAAATTCAATGAGGGAGATGTGGAAGCTTTTTTTGTGTGTTTGGAAAAGCTGGCAAGGCAGTTAAAGTGGCCAGCTGAAGCTTGGACTCTTGATACAGAGCAAGTTAATAGGAAAAACCCATGAGATGTATTCCATGTTGCCAGATGAGAGTTCATCAGATTATAAACTGACAAAAAAAGCTATCCTTCGGGCATATGACTTAGTACCAGAAGCCTATCACCAAAAGTTTAGAAACCTCAAGAAGCAAGCTGATCAAACTTACCTGGAGTTTGAGAGAAATAAGCAGCTGGCTTTTGACCAGTGACTGAGGGCTGTTAAAGTACAGCTCAGCAAGAAAATCTCAAAGAAGTAATTTTGCTAGAGGAAATTAAAATCTCTCTCCCACTCTCCATAAAGACACACGTAGAGGAGTAGAAGGTTCATAGAGCCCGGCAGGCAGCAGTTCTGGCCGATGAGTTTGCTGTCATTTATAAGTCGGTTTCCCAGGGGAAAACCTTTCCTAGTCACCTCCACAAATCCGAAAAGGACAAAGGATGGGAAGGTGATGGAAGCTCAAGCAGTCCTGGGAGGGAATGAAAAACAGGAGACACAGGGGACCCTCCTCCAGCCAAAAAGGAAGGTGCTGTAAGTAGGAGAGAGACCCGGAGATCTGTGTTTTTTTTTATTCATTCATGGGATGTGGGCGTCACTGGCTAGGCCAGTATTTATTGCCCATCCCTAACTGCCCTTGAGAAGATGGTGGTGAGCTGCCTTCCTGAACCGCTGCAGTCCATGTGAGGTAGGTATACCTACAGTGCTGTTAGGAAGGGAGTTCCAGGATTTAGACCCAGCGACAGTGAAGGAACGGCAATATAGTTCCAAGTCAGGATGATGTGTGACTTGGAGGGGAACTTGCAGGTGGTAGTGTTCCCATGCATTTGCTGCCCTTGTCCTTCTAGTTGGTAGAGGCCACAGGTTTGGAAGGTGCTGTCTAAGGAACCTTGGTGCGTTGCTGCAGTGCATCTTGTAGATGGTACACACTGCTACCACTGTGCATCGGTAGTGGAGGGAGTGAACATGTGTGCTTCCACTATAATAAAAAATGCAGGGCATCTAAATGCTGACTCCTGGAAACTAAAGGGAAAACCAGTAGAGTTAATCAGGGCACACCCGCTCAGTGAAGGAGAAGGGACCCTGATGGAAAGCACAGCAGACAAGCTGTGGCTTTAGCTGCAGTAAGAGTGAGACCCAGGAAGCTTATGGCTGCAAGTGCAGGAAAACTTAATAGGATTCCTGAAGGTTATCAGGGTTTTAAGTCTAAAGGGAGAGTAACACCATGCCCCTGGAGTGGGGCAAGCAAGCCTATAGTAATTCTCAGGGACACGGGGGCCACTAGATCCCTTTTACTGGGAAAAGGCCTGACCTTTCCCCCAGAGAGTGCAGTGAACACCAGAATAGTGGTGAATGGTATTGGAGGGTGTTGCATGCCTGTAACTTCACATCGGGTGCACCTGGAGTGCGACCTAGTTTTGGGACTGGTGACCATAGGGATTGTCCCTAGTTTGCTTGTGGACAGGGTTGACCTGCTTTTAGGTATTGATCTGACGGGGACGAAGGTGGTAACTTCCCCAGTAGTGAAAGAGAGACCACAGGTCAGACAGATGGGCAGTGGCAGGAGACGGTACCCTGCAGTTTCCCTGAATGTGTAGTGGATCAGGCCATGATCAAACCAGCTCCCCAGAAGTGACTGAATTGGCACTGCAGGCAGATGACCATGAGGTCTGTCTGTCCGAGACCTTCTTTGGAATGTTAGAAGACCCAGGGAATGTGTTAAATGGATCTTCCCTAACTGAGGCTCAGTGAGCTGACCCAGTATTAAGAGAGTTAGCACAGGCTGCCCAGTCTGAAATTGAAGCAGAGGGAGTCTCTGATTGCTACTATTTAAAGAATTAGGTACTGATGAGGAAGTGGAGTTCTCCTCACAGACCTGAGAGAAAGGAGTGGACAGTGGTTCACCAGTTAGTGATGCCACTGAGGTACCGGAGATAAATATTAAGAAGGGCTCATGAGATTACAGTGGCTGTACATATTGTTTTACGAAAAACCAAAGCCTGCATAAGACAACAGTTTGACTGGCCAAAACTCCACAAAGATGTGATGATGTACTGTAGGAGTTGCTATATGTGCCAAGTTGAGGGGAAACCCCAACCTACAGTGAAATCTGCACCCTTAAGTCCTGTGTTTGGAGGACTCTCCAGCAGAGGGCTGGTGAACTGTAAGGGATCCCTGCCAAGAACAAAAGGGGACAGACAGGCACAAGGCTGTCAAAGGGTTAGAAAGAAATGGGGAAAAAGGGACCAAGAGGGCAGGTTAAAGGAAGTCCGGGAGGAATCCCAAATGGAAACCCCAGCTGTCCGGTCAGCCAACTCCAAACTATTTGAAAACTTAGACCCCACATCCTCCTATGTAAATGCAGACACTAGAAGCACCCCACCAGAGTTGTGAACAGCATTTACAGGAACCTGCAGAGACAAAAAGTCCTCAAAAGGGCAGAGAAACCATGAGGGTGATGCCTAGTCGAAGTGCCGCAGGGGAGTGCAGCAAAATCTGGACAAATACCTGCAAGCAGGAGTGCCCCAGAGGACAAAGGGAAGATTAGCAAGGAACAGGAGAAAAGGGAACCAACCACCCCCTAAGTTGAAGAGGCCTTGCATGACTCATCAAGGCACTGAAAGAGAGTTCAGAGTGGAACCGTCCACTGCCGCCGCTCATGAGCAGAACTGCAACCTAGGGCTAATTAAATCTAACCCTCCCCCCCACCCACCACCACCCCCCCCCCCCACCCCCGCAGACATCAGCAAGAACAAAGACAACCTGGGCAGTCATGGAAATGTGCAAACTGAAAAACATCCCCAAAAACCACATGTTTATTGGGATGCCAAAACGGGCAGTTTAAAGCAGCACTGCTACTAAGAAAAGACAGGCTACAACAAATGTCAGGATTTCTGAATGAATGAGAGAAATGCATGAGTATTTTCCTTTAGTTATCTTCTCTCTAGTCCCTTTAAGTGAAGTGCTCCTTTACAAACAAAATCACATTTCATTCCGCTGGATGTGGAGTTGTCATGAAGACCCCTACCTGCCAAGAATAAGACATATTAATTTCGTCATATGAACATTAATTTTAAACTGTTACTGGAGTGAAGAAATTACTTGTTTAAAGAGATCACCAGACATTTGGTCATTTGCACACTAAGAAACTGTGCTTGGAGAGACAAAGCAACTACTCCCTGGTCCAAGGTAACCCAAATGGATTTTGATCACCAGATGTTGAAGGTGTAAGGAAGCTCACATTCCAGTGTCTGCTGAGATGGAGAATCCACAAACGCAAGAGTGGTTAAACCTGCTGGTCACATAACTAACCAGTTGGCGCAGGTTTTTGTTGAACGACACACAGGACAGTTTGAAGACAGACTGCGGATTGCAACTGAACCTGGAACAAGAGAACCTCTCTCCCGGCTGGCTCACTCTCATTTTCTCACAAGCCTCCAGACCCACTGAGGTCACTTAAACATCAAGAGAGAGAAGACTCCTATATCAAAACAAGTTAAAGCGTGCACTGGGCCCCAATGAACAGCAAGACTTACTGGCAATCAAAGACTCCACATCGAACTCAAAGGACTGTGAATGCACCCAGCTATTACCTCAAACTTTTCCCCTTTATTCTTTCTACTTTTTCTGTCTCTATCTGCGTGTGTGTTTATCGCGTATGCATGCGAGCGTGGTTGTGTCGCTTATTTGTATTCGTTAATCAGATTAGAGTTTAAGGTTAATAAACTTCCACCTTTCTTGTCTAAGTCTAAGAAAACCTGTTGGATTGATTTCTTTGCCTTACAATTGGAAAACCGTGAACAAGGATTCACTGAGGGGGAGCTAAAGCACAGTGATCTTAAAATTAAACTTTGTTACAGTTAAACCAGGCAAAGGCTGAGAGGGAATCCCTTTCTCACCTGGTCGTAACAGTTCTCTGTAAACGCTTACGAGTGCCCCTTCTTGGTGCAACCTCTGTGGAGGAAGGCTGCCGATCTGATTGCCCTTTGGCTATGCATGACTTTGACGCTCGCAACCTGTTCACACGAGGTCTAGAGGGCCCCAGCTGGCTGGGAGAGTGCTTGTTCATCCCCATCCGGCATTGGATCCTTTGACGTCGGATAGCCCTAAGGTTGCTCACCTCCCCTTCCATCTCCAGCCAGGCTGCCTTGTTCAGGCGGGAGGGCCTCTTTTTACTGTCGCCGGTGGCAAGGACTTCCCACCTTGCCTGCACAGCCTGAAGGAGAGTGAGCAGGGAGGCTTCGCTGAACTGTGGGGCCACCCTAGAGCACCCCTCTGCCATCCTCGGCTATTGGTGTGGTCCTTTTAAATGCAAAGGTGACTCCACCGTGTAACTGCTCTAACTTCTGGCTGCAAGGTTTGTCTTGCACATGTATGAAAACCAATGCAGGACTAGTGAGAAAATCTATGCTGTTGTCATGGTTTTTCGACACATGTTCACGAACACTTTGCGTCTGCAGCAGGTGATCATAGTTATTGGTGTAATATTTATAGTTGGCAATGCAGCTAGAATATGAACATATTTTCCTGATTTTAACAAAGGTTGTTTACTTGCAGTTACATGTATTTGCACATAACAGTTAGCAGAGAAATGAATACAGATTCCAAATGCATATTAGTCTGCGGCTTTTCACATTCAGATGATTAGGAACTCATAGTATATAAATATTCTTCCATTATGGTTTTATTTCAGTTGTGTATTTGCCTTTTATGGTGCATTTACGTCTCACGTCCTGGAATGTGCAAAATTAAGATTATTCACCCAGGTGCAGCACGCCTACAAGAAGGAATGTTACACTTGAGTGGAAGAAGAGGATTGCAACTTCACAGGACACTGGGATACAGCAGGGTAAGTATGTGGCAGCAAAGCAGAAAGTGCTGGGGAAATTCAATAGGTCAGGCAGCATCTGTGGAGAGGGAAACAGAGTTAACTTTCAGGTCTGTGAACTTGGTCAAGTTAACTCTGCTTCTGTTTCCACAGATGCTGCCTGACCTGCTGAATTTCCCCAGCGCTTTCTGCTTTGCTGTCAGATTGACAGCAACCCCAATCTTCAACAGTCAGGTAAGTATTTCTTTGACAGCTGTCAGGAGGCAGGTGCTGGGGCGCTATAAATAGGGCCCCAGCACCTGCTAAACAGCTGTCAAATGGTTCCACACTGCGCCGGATGTCCTGCCGCTCCCCACGTAATATGTGGGGGGATGGGGGGGGTGGCACGTCGCAGCGATGCTGATGAGCCCTGCACATAATGTCGCTGAATGCGGGAACGCCACCCAAGTTCAAAGGGCGTCGCTGCAGAGCGCGGTACCCAAATAAAATTCAGGCCCTTGCCACTTAAATTTTAAATCCTCCAGGCCTTTAGTGACACCAGAAGCCAGGGATACACAAGCCTCCCAGTATTGCTTGGATACAAATGGCTGTAAATATACTGAATAATATTTCATTTTCATGCTGTCACAATACACCTGTATGGGTAGGGCATTACGTACCCGCCCAAGTGCCCTACCAATTTCTGACAGGTGGAAAAATGGGCCAACAGCCAGCCTGTCCATGTGCCACCCCAAATGCTGCCCTCACCTACCCAGATGGTTTTATTCTTATAGGTGAAAGTATTTAAAGGAACAGGCACCACTCTGATTCTATCAATCAGCTAGAATATATTAACAATGGTATATACGGCATAATGAAAGAACAATATGACTTTTACATTGATGTGAATGTACTGATTATATGCAAAATGGAGCCAGAAATGTTTTGTTTTTCAAAAGCCCAAATGCACATGCAAAAACACAGCTCACTGTAGCTAACTGAGCCTTTAGTTTGCTTTTTTGGAGCAACAGGAAGATTCCATGTATGGTCTGGATTTTCTTTCCCCAGAGAAAGGAGAAGGGGGGAAAGAAATGCAACAGGAACAAGTGCTTTTGTTAGTAAAACAAACCATTTTTCTGTGTTTTTGTTGGATATTATGAGGAAGATTTCCTCTGTATGAGATATTGGAAATTCGTATATTTCCAAAAAAAAATCAATATGCTGATGTTATTTTGCTAAACCAAATGCACAGAGGATATCTGCTTCAGCCACAATTATAATCCAAGGGCTGTGCTGACTGTGACATAATGTAGAAGTCTTTAGTTGTGTCTGATTTTTATGTATATATAAAGCACAAGAACATAAAAAAAACTCAGATTTGAAAAGGCCATTCAGCTAATTCTTTACATGGAGAAATAATGAAATAAAATCTAATTTAAGTCACTAGGCTTGTACTTCGTCCTTTCAGATATAATTTATCGTCTTTAGCTCAATTTCATGGTCACGCATTGACTATACTTCTGACTGGCAGAAGTGCTCTCCTTGGTGTGATATGGGCATGCAACTGCTTAATTTGAATGACAAATTGGATGATAATTGGGTGATTGTTCATGCAGGGATCAGGCAGCTCAAATACAATGGCCAGTGGGCAGAATCCTGAACCCTGCACTAATAATCCAGTGAATTTGAGTTTAAATCTCACCACGGCAGTCTGATCATTTTAATTCATTTAAAATAAAATCAAATCAATCTAGAAATTAATTAATATACCAGTTAATTTTTTAAAAACAACAGGTTTACTAATGCCCTTTAGGCAAGGAAATCTGCTATCATTACCTGGTCAGGCCTATACACAATTCCAGTGGAAAACCAATGTGGTTGATACTAATGCCCTGTGAAGTGGCCTAGAAAGCCACTCAGTTACATCAAATTGCTAAACTGCACCAGTTCAAGAAGGCTCACCACCATCTTCTCAAAGGCAACTAGGAATGGGAAATAAATTGCCATTGTCCGTGAAACCCTCCATGTTGGAAGCTGGGGCAGTAACATGGAAGTAAACCATTATAAGAGCACACTACAGCTTGCCGGACTGAACATTGAGTTCAATAATTTCAGAGCATGACGGGCCCCCATTTTACATTTATTTTTAGTTATTTTTTCTTTTTCCTTTCTTAATTTTTTTTTCTGTGTTTACTTTATTTCATCTTAGTTTGTTCAGTTTGCTTACCCACTTTTTTTTCATGTTTGTACTTGCGGCTGTTCAATTTTCAGTCCGTTAACACCCTATCTGTACTAATGCTTTGTCTTTCAACACACCATTAACATATTGTTTGCCTTTGCTCCACGACCTTCTGGCCAGCTATTCTGTGACCTTGTCCTATTTACACCTTCTCCTTTGTTATCTCTTGCCCCACCCCCACTTTACTTGCTTATAACCTTTTACATTTCTAATATTTGCTAGTTCTGAAGAAGGGTCACTGACCTGAAACGTTAACTCTGCTTCTCTCTCCACAGATGCTGCCAGACCTGCTGAGTATTTCCAGCATTTCTTGTTTTTATTTCATTATAAGAGCAGCTTTAGTGACTATTATTCATGGATGAACCTTGCCAGCAATACCCATTTTGTGAAAAACTATTGAATTTTTAAAAATTCTAATTTTAGCCTTCCAGAAAGTATTTGCTTAAAGGTGAAATCCTTGAGTTTTGAAAGCGGAGGGAATTGCTTAAAGGAATGGGTTTTACAGGTTTACCGGAGACACACTGACAAGTTATTCTATTTGATACAATTTGACCTACAGCCAACTCTGAGCAAAAGGATGTGCTGCCAAGGCAACAACAGTGATCAATGGCAGTGATGATGAATGTTCATGCTTCTAATTCCTCCCAAGCTCCCGTAGGACCATATGAAACATAGATCAATATGAAGTACAGAGATATCATCGAGCAGGTTACTAATTTATTTTTGGCCACAAACACCTTCAATGATTTTGTGATTGAAAAACCACATCAAAATTGGAGGGTAGTACAATTTTTTTCATATTGCTTGATTCCCCATAGCCTAGGGTCTTTTTTGACATCACCTATGTGGCTATCCAGGCCCGTAGATATAATCTAGGCCACAATGTTCAGAAACCACAGAGGTTCCATTATATCAATATCCAAGTGATCAGCAACCAGCAAGACAGGATCTTCCAGTAAATGCCTACTTTCCACGCACCAGTCATTGTTTTATTTCAAGGTGAAAGCAGATTTGAAAGATGACTCCTAAAAGACCAAGGTAACCCAATGCAGCCCTGGCTTATAACAACTTTGTAAGAGCCATAGACAGCAGGTGAATACAGATACAACAAAGCAAATGCAGCTCCCAGAGTAATAATAGAACAAAAGCAAAATATTGCATTGCTGGAAATCTGAAATAAAAACAGAAAATGCTGGAAATACTCAGTAGGTCACTTATACATCTTGTTTTTCCTTAAATGATTCCCTGTTTACTGGCTTTACTAATCTGCATGGATGCATATTCCAAGTATTGATCACTTTCTCCATGAATGTACTCATATGTCACCACACACCCAAAAAATTGGTATCCCCCCAAATTTCTGGGCCTTTGTGTTTATTTTAAAACTTGCCCTTACTGTTTATACCATTTAACTTGACATAACATTACTAGAGGGAAAAACACTGATCCTCCAAGAAGGAGCCAGATGGTTTAGTACTTTTCCAGTCTATCAATAGATGTGATTGACATATATTTCACACATGCCTTGGAGGGGACTTGTGTTGGCATAGCACATTGAAGCATCTTCTAACCACTACCAGAAGCTGCGCAATTCTTTACATTGTACTGGGGCCGCAATCACCCAAGGCAACCCCCTCCTAACTCCATCTCCTCTCCATCACCAAGACCACCAACTTCCACCTTCATAAGATTGCCCATCTCCATTCCTACCTCCACTCATCTGCTGCTGGAACCCTCATCCAAGCTGCTTTTTTTTTTATTTGATCATGGGATGTGGGTGTCGCTGGCAAGGCCAGCATTTATTGCCCATCCCTAATTGCCCTGGAGAAGAGCTACCTTCTTGAATTGCTGCAGTCCATGTGGTGTAGGTACATCCACTGTGCTGCTTGTGAGGGCGTTCCAGGATTTTGACCTAGTAACAATGTTGTTACCCCCAGACTTGACTATCCCAATGCTTTCCTGCTGACTTCCCATCTTTCACCCCCATCAAACGTGAGTTCATCTAAAACTCTGCTGACTGTATCCTAACTCACATCAAGTCCTGTTCTACAATAACCACTGTGCTTACTGATCTATAGTGGTTCCCAGTCCAGTAATGCCTCAATTTAAAAAATTCCCAGCCTTGAGTTCAAATCCCTCTGTGGCCTCACCCTCACTGCTTTCCTTGGAGAAGAGAAGGCTGAGTGGTGATTTGATACGGGCATTCAAAATCATGAGGGGTCTGGACAAAGTAGATAGAGAGCCCACTTGTGAAAGGATTGAGAACAAGACGGCACAGATTTAAAGTATTTGTTAACATAGGAACACAGGAGCAGGAGTAGGCCATTAAGCCCATCGAACCTGCCCCGCCATTCAATACGATCATGGCTGATCTTCCATTTCAATGCCTTTTTTCCCACACTATCCTCATATCCCCTTATGTCATTTGTATTTAGAAATCTGTCAGTCTCTGCTTTAAACATACTCAATGACTGAGCTTCCACAGCCGTCCCAGTTAAGGGAAGCAAAAGTGACACGAGGAAAAGCTTTTTCACACAGAGAGTGGTAAGGGTCTTGAATGTGCTGCCTGAGAGTGTGGTGGAGGCAGGTTCAATTGAAGCATTCAGAAGGGAATTAGACTGTTATATGAAAAAGAAGAATGTGCAGGGTTACGGGAGAAGGCAGGGGAATGGAACTGAGTAAATTGCTCGTTTGGAGGGCTGGTGCAGACACGATGGGCCAAATGGCCTCCTTCTGCACTGTAACAATTCTGTGATTCTATGATTCACTATCTCTGTAATCTTCTCCATCTATACAACCCACTGAAAATTATGCATTCCTCCAATTCTGGACTTTTGTGCATCCCCAATTTCCTTCACCCCACCACTGGGGACCATGTCTTTATCCATCTAGGCCCCAAGCACTGGACTTGCCTACCTAAACCTTTCCGCCTCTCTTCCTCTCTCTCCTCCTTTAAGATGCTCCTTCACATCTACCTCTTTGGCCAAACTTTTGGTCAGCTGCCCCGATATCTCCTTACGGGGCACAGTGTCAAATTTTGTCTGATAATGCTATGTGAAGCACCTTGGGATGTTTTACTACATTAAAGATGCTATATAAATGAAAGTTGTTGTCATAGCTTTTGTGTCATCACAAACTGGTTTTGAGGCAATATGCAGGAGCATACTGTTCTCAAGCATACATCTGACAGGGAGGGAATAAATTTATGGAACTTGTTTGTTAGAGTTGGCATCAATCTCACTGATTCCAGGCCTACTGCTGATTTGGCAGGTAGTACAGTACACAGAGATATAAAAATAGTGTCTTTGGGTGCATTCATGCAGAATTTCTAAATTTTGAAGCGACTGATGTAGAACAATAGTGATGAATCTATATTAAAATAACGTTTTAAAGGACAATGCAGGCAATAGAGTCATAGAGTCATTTATGATAATGTTTTGTTACAAGTTTCACTGTTTTAGAAGTATTTCAAAAGCGCAGCTTTGTGAATCCTGTTATCTTTGTTGTAGTTGCAGGTAAATGCATGCCATTGAACAAATGGCAAGCTCTCAATCTGCCCAGCAACAACAATGTGCATTTATATAGCACATTTAATATGTAAAAATATCCCAAGATGCTACTCAGCAGTGTTCTTAAACAAAACATGACAACAAGCCACATTAGGAATGGTAGGTTTTAAGGAGCGATTTAAAGGAAGAGAAAGAGCTGGAGGTGAAGAGGTTCAGGGAGAGAATTCCAGAGCTTAGGGCCTAGACAGCTGAAGGCACAGTTGCCAATGAAGTAATGAAAATCAGGGATGCACAAGAGGCCAGAACTGAAAGAGTGAAAAGATGTCCTTGGAGGGGCTGGAGTCGTAGGGCTGGAATGGGAGAGGGAGAGTCGCCCAAGCATGCTGGATGGACACCAAAAGCAAGGATTAGCTCATGTTATACATGTTGTAGCTAATGCTTGTTGAGGATATATTGATTAGTGAGAGGGGAGGAAAGTCTTAGCAGAATTGATATACATGGGCTGTCAATTAAGTAAATGACCTACAAATGGTTGTTTTGCACATGCAAAGCACCAGTATGATACAGATGTACAGTTTTTACAAAGAAACTATATGGGCTTTTGTCTGTCTAGGTCAGCTTTCAGTACACAAAGATTGTTTACGAGATTAGGAGATTGAGAAACAGAATGACAGTAAATGGGAGTCATTTGCTCACAAATTATTTTTAAAAATCAGATCTGAAATCTTTGTACTTTAACCTTAATCTGTCAGTGAAAATTTTAATATAGAAATTAAAAGTCAATGCCATTATTATAATTAAACATATGTGGTATTTATGTGACTGTTGCCTAATGCTCTAGCTTTCTTTTTATAGAGTTCTCTATTGTATTTTTAAATTAATATTTAATAAGTACCAACACAGATGCAATAAACACATTCACTGACATTACAGTGGCTTCAGTACTTGTTCACGTTTCATATATATATGAACAACAGAAAATGAAAAACACTTCTCATGAAATAGAAAATTTAAAGTCTGTCTAATGCAATTGTGCACCAAGAAAAATTTCACTTGAGCTGCAGGTTGCCACTTATTGGGTACCTATCTTCACAGTACACTTCTTTCTACACTGTCACTTGAGGTGCAATCCAATTTAGAATGTGAGAAACATTTCTGAAATATTATGACTAAATCAAAAACCTTTCTTACAACCATTGTTCTGCATCATAGAAATAAGCAGTTTTGCTACAACACTGACAGAATTCACTAGTCACTGCAATCAGATTTAATGTAATTAAATAGTTTATTTTAAGCAAATTACACGTCAACATTAAAGCCAGCTATCTCATCTCCGTACATGTGAAATTCCTAACTATTCCTGGTTTCTAATTAACAGTGTTATACACTGCCAACAGCTGCAGCAAATTCAACTATTCTTTTTAATGTACCACTGTCATGCAGGCCCCCACCTGCCAGGAATGAGGCGCACATTATTCCACCACATGAACATTAAAAAACTTTTAAATGTTACTGGGAAGAAAAGAGGGCCTATCACAAGGAATTGCCAGGCCCCACGCCAGAAAGATCTTTTTTACATACTAGCAGACAGTTTTGGAACAAAGGACCCTGTCCCTGCTTCTCCAATACACAGAAGACCTGGTCAGACCAGTTTAGTCACATGACTAACTGGCTGTTAGAATTTGAACTTGCCACAGAGTGTTGGAAACCCAGAAAGCTGTTTGCTCTAGTACTGAAAAGATCTCGCTTCTGTCTGCTCCCATCCTTTTCTCATAGAACTGAAGACCCATTGAAGACACATGAACCCCCAAGAGGGAAAAGTCTTCTACAGTGAACAAGGTTTAAGAAGAATACTGGGCCCCAGCAAAAAGCAAGATTACTTACAAAAGGACTACCGTGAACGTGAAGCACAGTAAACAAGAAACTCTTGTGATATTGCCTCAAACCTCTCTACTTTATTTTTCTTCTGCTCTTTTCTGTCCCTATTTGCATGTGTGTATCGCGTGTGCATGCTAGCGTAAGCGCGTTGTATATCCGTAGGCGTTACCTGAATTAGAGCTTAAGTTTAAGTTTTAATAAATTTCACTTTTCTTCTTTAAACCTAAGAAAGCCTGGTGTGCTTATTTCTTTGCCTTATAATTGGAAAGTGGTGAACAAGGATTCACCAAAAGGGGAGCTCAAAACACAGTGTGTTTAAAATTAAACCCTGTTACAATAAGACCAGGTGAAGACTAAAAGGGTCCTCTAGACACCTTTCTCACCTGGTCGTAACAACCACTGTAAACCAAATGCATAACTCAATAAATTGACTGTCTTTTGTGTGCCACACATGGACCCAATATTAACTCATTCATAACCACTCACTTATACAGAGTTAAAATCAGGCTCAAAGATTCTGTGTCATTGCACCTTATGGAGTGTACTGAGCTGTGCAGAGCAGGAAAGCCTCAATTTGTCTCTCAAGCTGTTTAGGCTCACACATGAAGGTGTGGCGCCAGAGGGCTGCTGGCTTCCACTGAAGTCCGCCTTGGCATGAGTCATTGACTTTAAGAAAAAAGGGATAAGGCAAGAAGATTATAAAAAGAATATATTTCTGATCAAATACAACTCTATAATTTTTAAATTTTGGTAAGAGAGGCAGTGGCAGAGTCAAGGGAGGTGGTGGATAAACAGTACTGAGCGTCATCAGTATACACGTGGAACTGACTCGTGTCTGTGAATTATGTCACTAAGGTCAGCATGTTGACAAGGAGGATTGATCCTTGGGAGACTCCAGAGACTCTTTGATAGAGATACTTTGGCTACACTTTGATAGGTAAGAGTGAAGCCAATTGAAGACAATCCCACCAAACTAGACAACAGAACAAAGAATGGTGTGATTGTTTCAAAGGTCAGAGAAAAATCAAGAACAAGGAGAGATAATTCACCCCAGCCACAGTCAGGACAAATCACTTGTGACTTTAGTTCAGCCCATTTTGGTACAATTGGAGGGGCAGAATTCTAATTAAAGTGATTCAAACAATGGCCGGGAGTTAATGTGCACGCCCCCACCCACTCCCAACACCGAGACGGGATCGGAGGCGGGGGGGAGGGGCTCAGAGTATCATGTTGGGTGGGGGTGGGCGGCAGGGCAGATGGTCCATTGTCTCTCCGTCACCCAGCCACCTTCCTGGGGGTGGGATAAGCCAATGACGGCCTTCCCACCCACAGGTCAATTGAGGCCCTTAAGTGGCCTATTAATAGCCAATTAAGGGCCTCTTGCTGCTGCCGCTGGGATCTTAGCAGCAGCGAGGGGGGCCTCTGCTGCGCGGGAAGGAAGCCTCATTAAATGAGGCACCCTCCCAACGGGCTTGGGTGGGAAAGGGGGTTCTTCCTTCGTGGCAGTTTGGGGCCCATGGATGACCCCCACTAGGAACCAATTCACTTCACTGGGATCCCACACCCCTCCTGTTGGGGCCTTCCGGACTGGCTCCGGCAACACCGCCTCACCTACATCTGTTCCAGAGTTCCACTGCTGGGCCTTGGTCCGAGACTTCTGCAGTACCGGCAGTGGCCACCACGCCCGGTGGCACTGCTGATACTGCTGAGCTGCCGGCCCTCTGATTGGCCAGAAGCTCTTGGAGATGGGATCCCTGTCCCTTTAAAGGCGGGGCTCCTCCCACTTTTTCGGCCCAGCGCTGGGACCCCCAACTCCAGCACAAAATCCAGTCAATGAGTTGCAGTAGAGATGGATGCAAGTCTGGGTGGCAATGACAAATTCAATTGCCTTTGAGAGGAAGGATGGAAGTTGGGTATTAGAGAAGTTAAGGAAGGATTTTTTGAGATGAGTTATGGTGATTTTGAAAGGGAGGTGGGCAATGCCCAAGGAGTGGGTAATTACTAGGAATGTAATCCAAAGAACAGGAGGAGGTCAGTGTCAGTGATGAAAGGACATGGAGAAGATGGTGGAGTAACTAAAGTTATCAAGGGCTCAAGGTAGGACGAGGAACCAAGGCTAAATTTCATTTAGTGGACATGATGACAGGTAGTAAGCAGCAGAAGCAGATGAACAATTGTGGGTGGATTTTCACACCCAAGCAAGAATCCGGGAGGAGCCTTAGACAATTTTAAACACCTGGCCTTATTTAAATCCAATCAGCCATCTGCCCACCTGAAGAGGCAGTTGGCCAGCTTTAGACATGTCGAAATCATAGGATCTGCAGGCACCATGGTAAACCATGGGGTGAGGGAGGAATAGGGGCCATTAACCTCCCAGCCCCACTGAGGAAAGTTTTTGGCTAATTGTAGAGGGCCACCTCTTCTTCCCTGTCATGTTTTATAGAAGAGATTTAAGCAAGCACAGAGGCAGATACAGTGTTACATTTATAAGATTATTTAGTTCTTACGGAAGATTGACTTTGCTTTTCAATCCATTGATGCTGCCTGGGCTGCTAAGTATTTCCACCATTTTCTGTTTGTATTTTAGATTTCCAGAATCAGAAGTATTTTGCCAGCAACTAGTTGCTATTGGGAAGGTTCTGGTGAACATGCAATTAGTTAGATTTATAAACCTGCAGAGATAGCTTTTTCTTTTATCGCATAATATTATATACCAATTACACCAGTTGAAACAGATGAGTGGACATCTGGCTGAGACAAAAGCATAGGCTTTTATAGCAGTTAACACATCTCTATAGCATCCAACCAACTCCCCCAAAGGGAACAGTCTGTTCTTTCAGAATTCATTTGATGAGGCGCTCAATAGCTGCGCAACATCTAGCATCACATTTAGATGCTTTGTTTCTTAAAAATATATTGGGACTTGACCAGCTAATATCAGAATTATTATAACACATAAATATTCATACAATGCACTACATACTAGGAATATAACAGTTTTGCAAATGAATGAAAAGTCCATGACAGAATTACTCACATGAATTAAACATGTCACGGATGACTATATTATCTAACTCAATGCTTCACATTTTAATATTATCAGTTTAATATAAGGTGTTATGTTTTTTGGGTTTTTACTGCAGACATTTCTCTCAAGTTCAACATCTCAGACACCTCCCTTATATCAGCCCTTGCTCCCTATGACCCAGACTGTGACTTCATCTAATATCTAAGTGATTTGCAGCAAGCCAAGAATTCAAACAGAATAAACAAACAAAGCACAAAAAAAATGCAAGTGCTACAAATCTGAAGAAAACCCCAGAAAATTCTGAAAATGCACAATAGACTGGTAAGCTCGAGGAAGTGCTCGTTAGGAGGGAAGATGTGTTGGGGTTTTTGAATAACTTGAAGATAGACAAGTCTCCCGGGCCTGACGGGGTATATCCAAGGATGTTATGGGAAGCAAGGGATGAAATTGCAGAGCCGCTGGCAATGATCTTTTCATCTTCTCTGTTGACGGGGGTGGTACCAGGTGATTGGAGGGTGGCAAATGTTGTGCCCCTGTTCAAGAAAGGGAATAGGAACAACCCTGGGAATTACAGGCCAGTTAGTCTTACTTCGGTGGTAGGCAAGTTGATGGAAAAGGTGCTGAGGGATAGGATTTCTGAGCATCTGGAAAGACACTGCTTGATTCGGGACAGTCAGCACGGTTTTGTGAGGGGTAGGTCTTGCCTCACAAGCCTGATTGAATTCTTTGAGCAGGTGACCAAGCAAGTGGATGAGGGTAAACCAGTGGATGTGGTGAACATGGATTTTAGTAAGGCATTTGATAAGGTCCCCCATGGTAGACTTATGGAGAAAGTCAGGAGGCATGGGATAGTGGGGAATGTGGCCAGTTGGATTAAGAATTGGCTAACTGATAGAAGGCAGAGAGTGGTCTTAGATGGTAAATACTCAGCCTGGAGCCCAGTTACCAGTGGCGTGCCACAGGGATCAGTTCTGGGTCCTCTCCTGTTTGTGATTTTTATTAACGACTTGGATGAGGAAGTCGAAGGGTGGGTCAGTAAATTTGCAGACGATACAAAGGTTGGTGGAGTTGTGGATACCGAGGAGGGCTATTGTCGTCTGCAAAGGGACTTGGATAGGTTGCAGTGCTGGGCTGAAAAGTGGCAGATGGAGTTTAACCCTGAAAAGTGTGAGGTCGTCCATTTTGGAAGGACAAACACGAATGCAAAATACTGGGTTAACGGTAGGGTTCTTGGGCATGTGGAGGAGCAGAGAGACTTTGGGGTCTATGTGCATAGATCGTTGAAAGTTGCAACTCAAGTGGATAGGGCTGTGAAGAAGGCATATGGGGTGTTAGCGTTCATTAGCAGAGGGATTGAATTTAAGAGCCGTGAGGTGATGATGCAGCTGTACAGGACCTTGGTAAGGCCTCATTTGGAGTACTGTGTGCAGTTCTGGTCGCCTCATTTTAGGAAGGATGTGGAAGCCTTGGAGAGGGTGCAGAGGAGATTTACCAGGATGTTGCCTGGAATGGAGAATAAGTCTTACGAGGAAAGGCTGAACATTCTAGGCCTCTTCTCATTAGAACGGAGAAGGATGAGGGGTGACATGATAGAGGTTTATAAGATGATCAGGGGAATAGATAGGGTAGACAGTCAGAAACTTTTTCCCCGGGTGGAGCAAAGCGTTACAAGGGGTCATAAATTTAAGGTGAAGGGTGGGAGATATAAGGGGGATGTCAGGGGAAGGTTCTTTACCCAGAGAGTGGTCGGGGCATGGAATGCCTTGCCTGGGGAAGTTGTTGAGTCAGAAACTTTAGGGACTTTCAAACGGCTTTTAGATAGGTATATGGATAAAGGAGAATGATGGGGTATAGATTAAATTGTCCTTGACAGAGGACAAAGGATCGGCACAACATCGTGGGCCGAAGGGCCTGTTCTGTGCTGTATTTTCTATGTTCTAATAGGTCAGCTTATGTCTGTGAAGAAGAGGGAAGTTAATGGTTTGGATATAACCTTTACAACTGATTCTGCCTGAGCTGCAGTGAGGTTACAACATTTTCTGGTACCCTCATTAGTGTATTTCAGCTTGCTGACTATGCCACATGCCTTCATATAACCTTCCTTCACTTTAGAAAGTCCGAGAATAAAGACTCCACTAGACAATGGCTTAGGCTATAAACTGCTCAAAGGACTTCTTTAACTGGAAATGGATAATTGAACAGAAGCAGTGACAGACTGAAATTTTACAGTAGTTACAAAAGGATGCTTGACTGTTAATCCGTACATGGTGGTTTGGTACATGGAGTGTCTCTCACCTCTTCACCTATTCACCTCTCTCCATTGGTTTCAGCAGGACTACTTAATTTAAACAAGACAGGTTGAGAAATATTTTCAAAAATGATCGAGACAAAGCAAATTAAAAAATATGTTTGCTCAGCTCAAGAAGAGCTGTCAATCAAAAAGACATACAAAAATCTACAAGTTGCTTGTACTTGATTTGAATTGAATGGCTTGGCCCTCCCTCAGATACCTGACCAGTTAAAATGTCGATATTGTGCTGTTATTGGGGAAAAATTGGGCCTTGTATTGCCCATTTATTGAGCCCAAAGCAGAATCACAACTTACCAATTTTTTTCGCCAATTGTACACAACAGATATCTCACAGAAAGTGCATTGGTCAGTGTTTTGGTTAGATACCCCGTAGTCAACTGGGGTTCCTGCAATCTATGCAACGCCAACTTGAGGCTCCTTTGATAAACTGGATCACATCTCTATGTCCTGCAGTCTGTTTTCTCAGCTCTTAAAACAGCCAAACCAATGTTGTTATTTATAATAATGCACCTCGAAGTATGGTAAGCAGAGCCCAAGGGACAAACTAATGCTAATCTGTGCTCATCAAAATAACAGAGACATTTTGGGCTTTTCCATTTCTGCATTCACTCACCCACCATCTTCTTGTCCATTAAAGTGAATGGGAGGGAAATCACAGGGTAGAAAGCACAAACATTGAAAAGCCCAGTAAATACTGGAATTTTAAACATTTAAAACACAGATGCAATTTCATGAGCAACGGTTGACAAGTCACATGGGGACTCCGCTCACGTTTTGGAAACAAGCAATTAAAAGGTAATTCAGATAATTGGCAGGCAACTGAAACTGATTTTGCAGGCCCCTCGAATTTTTCGAGTAGTGCACATGCGGTTCGGGGGTTACATCCTCGGCAGCTTTTAAAGGGCGACAAAGGAGTGGCAGCTGCTAGTGCTGCTGCACTCGGTAGCCGTGCAGTGAGGTTTCATTGCACTTTCATTGCAAGGAAGGAGTAGGGCAACCACTTTTTGCGGGTTGAGGCCCCCTTGAGGAGTTATTCCTCCTGTCAGGGGGCTCAGTGGAGAGGGACCTGACAGTGGGTTGGCTGGGTAGCGTTTCAGCACTCAATGGAAGGGTGCCCCCATGATAGCTTCAGGGCTCAGGTATCAGAAGCATCGTGCAGGCTGATGGGGTTCCTTGGCTGGAGACTGAACGGGTCTGGTTGCTGTATGAGGAGGGTGGTTGCTGGTCACAGTTTGATTCAGGGCTTGAGTGCTGGTAGCACTTTAAACATGCCCCAGCACTTCCTTCCATGTCAGCTGATGATGCAGCTGCCACCTCCAAACCTACATCCAGCTGCTGAGTGGTCGACCACCCCGCCTGCTGGCCATTAATTGGCCAACCGTTGCAAGATTCCAATGGAAACGGGAGTTGGAGTGGGAGGGCCTTCGTCACCCACTTCCAGTTCCGCCTTCCCTTTCCTGCTAAGTCCCATGAAATCCTGGTCTCTGTTTCTCTCTCCAACAGATGCTGCCAGACCTCCTGAATAATTCCAGCATTTTTTTCAGATTTCCAGCATTTGCAGTATTTTGCTCGACCTTTCCATTACTTCTCTCTACCCCTCCACTGCCTCTGCAGCATCCAATTTATTGTGCGACATCCAGCTAAACATTGGAAAAACTAAAATAAAAGCAAAATACTGCAGAAGCTGGAAATCTGCAATAAAAAGAAGAAACGCTGGAAATACTCAGCTGGTCTGGCAGCATCTATGGAGAGAGAAGCAGAATTAACGTTTCAGGTCAGTGACCCTTCTTCAGAACTAGCAGGTATAACAAATGTAAAAGATTTTAAACAAGTAAAGCGGGGTGGGGCAAGAGATAACAAAAGAGGTGTTGATAGGACGAGGTCACAGAATATCTGACCAGAAGGTCATGGAGCAAAGGCTAACAATATGTTAATGGTGTGCTGAAAGACAAAGCATTAGTACAGATTGGGTGTTAATGGACTGAAAACTGAACAAGCACAAACATGAAAAAAAAACCACAGTGGGTAGGCACAGTAGAAACAAACTGAACAAACTAAAATAAAATAAGCACAAAAAAAAGAAGAAAAAAGAAAAAATAACTAAAATTAAAGTTAAATGGGGAGCCCGTCATGGTCTGAAATTATTGAACTCAATGTTTAGTCTGGCAGGCTGCAGCATGCCTAATCGATAAATGAGATGCTGTTCCTCGAGCTTGCGTTGGAAAAACTAAAGTCATTGTCTTCAGCCCTCGTTAGAAACTCCATATCTTTTCCAATGACTTCATCTCTCTCTCCAGCTACAGACTCACAACCTAGTGACTCCCAGCTGAATTTCTAACCTCACTGAATTTCATAACTCCACTATGTAAGAACAGAAGAAATTAAGAAATGGGAGCAGGAGTAGACCATATGCTCCCTCAAGTCTCCGCCACCATTCAATACGATCATGGCTGATCTTCTGCTTCAACTCCACTTTCCTGCCCATTCCCCATAATCCTTGATTCCCTGAGACATCAAAAATCTGTCTATCCCAGCCTTGTATACTCAACAATGGAACCCTCTAGGGTAAAGAATTCCAAAGATTCACGACCCTTTGAGTTAAGAGATTTCTCCTCATCTCAGTCCTAAATAATCGACCCTTTTCCTGAAGCTGTACCCCCGTGTTCCAGATTCCCAAGCCAGGGGAAACAACATTTCAGCGTCTACCCTGTCAAACTCCTTCAGAATCTTGCACATTTCAATGAGATCACCTCTCATTCTTCTAAACTTCAGAGCTTATAGTCTCAATTTACTCAGCATCTCATCATAGGACAATCCTTTCATCCCAGGAACTAATCTAGTGAACCTTTGCTATACTGCCTGCAAGGCAAGTATATTTTTTCTTAGATATGGAGACCAATATTGCACTCAGACGGGCTGGGATTTTATAGGGTTTCCAACGTTGGGCTCTGTAGCTGGGGGGCGGGGGGGGGGGGGGAGGTGGGTGGGGTGGGGAGGGAGGTGGGGAGGGGACGCAAGATTGTTCTGGCAGAGGACCACCACAGAGCCTGATGCTGGGAGAGCCGGCCTGATCTACCTGGCGGCGGTGAGGCTCCGTGCGGCCCAACCCCACCACTGGGCGACAGGACCCAGATTAAATATGATAATTAATTAAATGAATAAATTTAAATGAATTTACCTGTGATCTAATGGTCGGGCAGTGATCTTCAGAGCAGCGGCCGGCACTCCCATGCCTTCGGTATCCCATCTGGGGAAAGGAGGTGCCACAGTGGTGGGGAAGGTGGTGGGGGGAAACATGAGACTTTTAGTGCAGTGGGGGAGGGGAACAGGGTCAAACTTTCATCATTAGTATAGGGGATGGTGGGAAATTATATGAGGGGGGAAAGGTCATAATTGAAAGGTAAGTGTTTTGGAGGGTGAAAAGGCAGATGCATAATTTTATTGCTATTGGGGGGTGGGAAAGGGGCAATAGAATTTTGATGTGAACAGTAGGTGGGGTAGTTCCCTTTAAAAATTTAAATTAATCATCATGGCTGGTTCCCCTTTAAAAATGGCGCCAGTGTGGCGGCATGGCAACACACGTGCGGGCCGCCACTTTTTTCACCCGCTGCCGCTCACGGCGGCAAACACTTAATATCCAGCCCACTGTCTCGTTATGTTACATTGCCTACCTTCACCATTATCTCCAGCCCATCAGACACCAAAACCTCATCCATGCCTTTATCAGCTCCAGGCTTAATTATTCCACTGTTTTCCCATTCATTCTCCTAGCCTCCACTATCCATTAACTGCAGGTTATGCAAAATGCTGCTACCCACATCTCATCCTCCACCAAATCCCACTCACTTCTATCCTCGCTGACCTACACTGGATCCCGGTCTCCAACTTCCTTCATGGCTCTGCCACTCCCTATTCCTATACACTCCAACAGCCCTAAAATATCCCTGTCAATCTCTCCACTCCTCTTACCATAGCTTGTTGCCTCCTTGCTCTTTTTGTCCAACCATTGATAATTGTATTTCCAACTGCCTAGACCTCGCGCTCTGCAATTCCCTCTGCCTCTCTGCCTCTCTCTTACCCTTACGGACCTTTCTTAAAACACACTTCTTTGACCAAGCTTTGGTCAGCCCTCCTAATATCCCCTTTCTTTCATTACAGATCTGTAAATTATTTTGGGGCATTTTACTACACTAAAGTTGATACAGAAAGGCAGGTTGCTGTCATTGATATTAATTACTTTTGCCTCATTGCTTCACTACTGAGGAAGCAGGCCGGGAGAAATTCCTCATTTAGGAATCCGGGGTGGAGGTAAACTCTCTCCCTATTTGGGAATGGATGAGGGGATTTAATAATTAATACACCTGTGGCAATGTGGCTTAAGTTTGGACAGGTGTGGCAATTTAATATTACTGTTCGTAGCTTTTTCAGGTGAAAAAAGGAAAAATGGGATGGAGTTATGGTGTAAATAAAAGGATGCTACACAGTGCTAGAATGTAGGGTTATTCTGGGGGTTGTGCTAAGATAGATTCCTTATGAATAGAGTTTAGTTATAGGAAGGGAAACTGTACAATTCGTGGTGTGGCATTAAAAGCCACTACATAGTGAAGATGAAGAACAGGGGAAGGTTTGCAGACAGTTCAGAGAGAAAAGCAAAAACAATATCCACAGATATCAATAATATCCAAGACACACTGGCTAGAAAGATAATGGCATCCTTCAGGCATCTCAGAGTTTCTTCAGAGGCAATGAAATACTTCTCAAGTATATTCATTGCTGTAATTTGGGGAATTGTGGCTGCTAATTTGCACAGAGCAAGGCCCCACAAACATTACTAAGCTAAATGATGTGTTGATTTAGTGAAAAAATATTGGCCAAGGCACCAGGAGAACATCTCAGTTTTTTTTTAACAGTCATAGAATATTTTAAGTCCATCTGAAGAGTCAGACAGGACCTTGGTTCAATGTTTCATCTTAAAGAGAATGCATATCAATGTACCCCTCCCTCAGTACCATATGGAAGTGTCAGTCTAGAGTATGGCTCAAGTTCTGCACTGGGCCTTGAAGTCGTGACCTGCTACCTCAAAGGTGAGTCAACTGAGCCAATATGATATTTAACTAATAATTTTTGTTGTCAAAGGGAAATATGCTTTTAAAAAAACATCCAAGACTGCTTCTTATATCAGTATGCTTTTAGCTTAGTAAAGAAAGTATTGCTTCATTTAGCTCAAGGAGATAAAGTGGGGTAAATAACTAATGTGTGTGTAGGAGAACAATTGGGAAATAGCAATCACAGCATAGTTGGTTCAATCTCAAAGTAGAAAAAGACAACAAAGAGCCAAAGGTGGTTGCTGGACTGAAAAAAGGCAAAGTAATTGCAAGATTGACAGGGACATGGCCCACATTAGCTAGTTGGAAAGTTAGGCGAAAAGTGCAATGGGTCAGCAATGGGAAATCTTCAAAATGAGAGAGATAAAATATAAAACTGATATATTCCTACAAGACAAAAAGAGCGTATGTCAGGAGCTAGAGCTCCACAGATAAATTGAGTGCTAAACTTAGGATAACAATAGTAAGGAAAACTGTGCACAAAAATTAAATGCAGTGAGGTGGTGATAAGTGAGATTAGAAGGAATAATAGGAAATATTGAAAAATAGTGATGGCTTTTATAAAGAATGTAAAAAGCAAAAGAATAGTTAAAGAGAAGGTAGACCCACTCATGGATGAAAGGGATAATCTAATTATGGATGATGAAGGTATTGCAAAAAATTGCATTTATAAATAAATAATTTTCAAGTTCTCAGGATGTCTCAAAGTGCCTCTCTGCCACTGAAATACTTTTGAAATGTAGTTCGATAATGTATACAAAAGCCAATTTTCACACAAGGTCCCACAAACAAAAGCAGATAATCTGTTTTAATGGCATTGGTTGAGGGATGAATTTGATCAAGAGAGAAAGGCCCTGCCCTTCTTCAAATAGGGCCATGAGATCTTTTGTACCCACCTGAACTTCAGTCAGAGGCTAAGTTTTATTATGTGAGGCATGTGGCATAATCAGCAAGCTGAAATACACTAATGAGGTTATCAGAAAATGTTAACTCACAGCAGCTCAGGCAGAATCAGTTGTAAAGGTTATATCCAAAACATTAACTTCCCTCTTCTTCACAGATATAAACCGACCGGTTGCGCATTGACAGAATTTTCTGGGGTTTTCTTCAGATTAGCAGCACTTGCATTTGTTTTTTATTTCTTATGTTTATTCTGTTTGTCCTCTGGTCTCGCTGCAAATCACTGAGATATTAGATAAAGTCACACTTTGGGTCATAGGGAGCATGGGTTCATATGAAGGAGATGTCTGAGATGTTGAACCTGAGAGAAATGTCGACAATAAAAACCTAAAAAAACAGAACACCTTGTATTAACCTGATAATATTACAGGGCTGAATTTTACTGACCCCCCCCCCCCCCCACCCTCAACATCGGGGGTTGTGGTGGGGGGGGACCTGAAAATGCCACCGGGAGAGGGCCGCCACGCACCTGGCGCCGAGAAGGCCCGGTCCAATATTGCCGGCGGCGGTGAGACCCTGTGGCGGCCCCCCCACCGCCGCTCGGTAACGGCAGCCCCATTTAAATATGTACTTTATTAAAATAAAACAAATTAATTACCGTTACGCTCCTGCCGTCTGTCCCGGTGCGATCTTCATGCTGGTGGCCTGCACTCCTGCGCCTTTGGATCCCCATCCAGAGAACAGAGGCAGAACACTGGTGGAGAGGAGGGAGCAGGTAAATTGCTCACTGCCGGGGTGGGGGGGGGGGGGGGGGGGGGGTAGTCATATCATTGGTGGAGGGGATGGTGGGAAGGGTTATTGTGTAAGGTTTACGCACTTTGAAGGAGGGGAAGGTCAGGTGGACCAGTTAAGTGTTTTGGGGGGAGAGGGCAAGTAATTAATTCTATGGTTATTGGGAGGGTGGGAGAGGGGAAAGATACATTTATTTAATTTTTAAATTCAATGTATCTTTATTCATTTAAATTGAACGGCAGGGCTCGAAGCCCTTTAAAAATGGCATTGGTGCCTGCATGCAGGCAGCTGACACCATTGCCAGGAACGGACAGCCCTCCATGTCCATGTCATCGGGGGTGGGGGGGAGGGGGGTGGCGGTCCGCCCTGGCTATTTAAATATTGACACTTAATGTTGTGGCGGCACCAAGACGTGTGGCCATGCGGGCGGGCTGCCATTCTTTTCGCTCGCCGCCGATTTCGGCAGCAGGATTATAAATTTCGTCCCGCATTATGAGTTAGATAGTGTATTCATCCATGACACAGCCTAATAGAAAAGAAATTAATTCTGAAATAGTCGACAGACTTCAAAGTGACTAAATCACTGGACTATGATACCATACACAAGAAGTTATTGAAAGGAGTCATAGAGCACATGCTCGAACAACAATTTTTCATTCCTTATCGGATGGAAATTGTGCTGTGGGTTCGGAAGAAACGCAATATAACACTGTTCAAAAGAAATAACGATGAGCAAGTTAACTAGAGATCCATTAGTCTGGCATGAGTTGTGAGCAAATGTTTAGAATCCATAATTCATGATTAAATTAATGAGTATTTTGAGAATCAAGGCAAAATGAAGGACAGACAGGACTGTTGCTTCGATTGAAGAAGAGTTGTAAGTAGTGCATCCCAGAGGTCAGTTTTTGGTCAACTTATGTTCTTAGGTAGATAATTTGGACCTGGCCAGAGAGAATACACAGATGAAGAAGGATTTGAAGCTGCCTCCACTACCTTCAGATACCACCACCCCATTCCCTGAAACTCTCTTCAAAATCCCTGTGCGATGTTTCATCATCTCCTCATTTTAAAACCTCTTCAAAAGATAACTCATTGATAATCCCTAGCTTACAGTTCCTGCTCTTTAAATACAGTAGATAATATATTACTCAATTAAAACAATCTGAACCAATTAGGTTCAGTTCTTTTCCAGTACATTAGTAATAGGGAAATTTATCATACGCAAGTTAACTAGGTTTGGGAACAGTGAGGGAAAAGACTGAGCCTAAATTATGTTTTCTGCCCTCTTCCCCTCCCAAAGAACCAGACATTTGGATAGCACTAGTTACTGAAGCACACTAAACAAGGATTGCAGTATACTCAAGAAAAGACGTATTCAGGAATTAACAGTAAATTACAAAATTGGTTGCATTTATCTCCAAATCTTTGAAGTAAGCCATTATTACTTTTGGACTAGGTGATGGAAAGAGAACCTTTTCAACATCTCAAATATTTGTGTTATTTGTGAAACACTTTCATTGAGAACATCATGGACTTCCTTACTGGACAGTAAGTGTTATTATTAAATCAAATTATTTCCATTCACTACTTAATTATCATCAGATTGAATTAGTATTCAAACATTTGGATAGATGAAATCTCCACAACCTCTTCCCCAATTAGAACTGCTACACTTTATGCCTTATAGATTCATTTGATGCAGATTGTTGCTGGGGAATTGAATAACTAACAGAATGCTGCACCAGTGTTTTCTGCATCCAATTTCAGCCATTAGCTTTCATTGTAAACACATAGTTGCCAGTATTCCTCTGTGAATTTGTAACTATAGCAATTGCTACCTAATGCTTGAAGAAAATGCAGCAAATCTGGTCATTCTCAACGCCTGCTGTTTTGTGCTCCCGGGTGCTAAAGAAAGCTTTGTGCTTAATGATTTAAGTCTCATTCAAGGCAGACCTCTATCTCTGTACAAATTATTTATTATATACAAAAACTATCATTATAAACTATAATTCAGGTATCAGTGATGGCAGTTGGGTTATCGCTGTTGTGCCTGATTCAATTTATTTTTAATTTGTACAGCAGGCCATTGCCTAGAAAATTAAACTCTCCTTGTAATGTCAAGACTATATAATTCTCTAGCCTTCAAACTGGGATGTAATATCAGTATTTATATTTGTATTCTAGGACTTCCCTTTCCTCCCACTGCCATGCATCAAACTACAATCTACTCTGTAAGAATTTGTCAATGTAGCCATTGTTCACTCATTGATCCTTTTAATTTTGAATATCAGAACTCCATTTGCCATCGACCTGTGTTCAGTACGTCACCAATATATATGAGTGAATAAAACCCAAATCATCGCCTTCTTTAATTCCTTAAGAATTCCATCTGGCTCAGGACTTTTGTGGAAATTTATTCCTACCAGTATCCACATAATATATTTTGTGCTAACTTCTTTGTGTACTATGAATCAACTAGATCTGTTTACTGCAAATTAAATTTGTATACAGTCCTTTACAGAAAAGAACTGATCAGTCGATTCAGTGTACCTGCAATATTCTGATCATCTGTAAAAAGATAGCAATGTGAGCTCATGAATGGATGTCTTGCCAATCTCATTTACTGGTTTTCTTAAGGGTGTGACAGAGGAGCTCGATAGGGGCAAAGCAGTGGATGTAGTGAATGACATTTTCAGCAAGACTTTTGCTACAGTTCCTCTGGAAAGGCTGATACTGAAAATAAAGATGGGGGAAACAATGGAAATATTCTACAATGGATACATAATTGGTTGACCAACAGAACCCAGAGGGTGGTGGTACAGGAACTATCATCAACCTGGAAGATAGTTACCAATAGGATACCATAGGGATCTATTTAGTTTAATATCTTAATAAATGATCTGGAGGTAGGAATCCAAGTACAGTACAGCAGCTAAAATTGCAAATGATTCAAAGCTAATGAAGGAGGCAAATTGAAAAGCTGTACAGGATATGCTACAGGAGGATTTTAATATACTTTGGAATTGGGCAGACAGGTGACAGATAGAATTGTAGTGGTTCACATATGGACAAAAAGATCCAGGAAAGGACTATTACTTAATGTATATGAAAAATGAAAGAGATCTGGGGGCCCTGACTGACAACAAATTGACACTATTGTAACAATGCTCAGTGGTAGTGAGTAAAGCAAATCAGATTAAAAGGTCAATATTGAGTCATAATAGTGAGGTAATCCTGCTAATTTATAATTATTCGTGCAACACATTTTTTTTTATTCATTCAGGGATGTGGGTGTTGCTGGCTAGGCCAGCATTTATTGCCCATCCCTAATTGCCCTTGAGGAGGTGGTGGTGAGCTGCCTTCTTGAATCGCTGCAGTCCATTTGGGGTAGGTATACCCACAGTGCTGTTAGGAAGGGAGTTCCCGGATTTTGACCCAGCGACGGTGAAGGAATGGCGATATAGTTCCAAGTCAGGATGGTGTGTGACTTGGAGGGAAACTTGATGTTCCCATGCATTTGCTGACCTTGTCCTTCTAGTTGGTAGAGGTTGCGGGTTTGGAAGGTGCTGTCTAAGGAGCCTTGGTGCATTGCTGCAGTGCATCTTGTAGATGGTACACACTGCTGCCACTGTGCGTCAGTGGTGGGGGGAGTGAATGTTTGTAGATGGGGTGCCAATCAAACATTCATACAGTTCTGGTCACTGCAGTACAAAAAGGATATTGCAGCTATTGAAAGGATACAGAAGAGGGCAACTAGAATGATTGAGCGACTAGAGGGATTAGATTATGAGGAACGATTGTATAAATTGGGCATGTTACTCAATGGAAAATAAATGCTTTTTAGGATTCTAGAGGGACTAGATGATGTAGGCCATGACAAGCTGTTTCTCTTTGCCCAGGACAGTAAAACCAAAGCACACAGCTATGTTCTTGCATAATAGTGGGAAAGGGTTTGTTCACAATATTTCTGCTGAGAGTTTACTTTAAAAATTTCATTGCATCACATCAGTATGAGTGGCACTTTGACTGCCTTAGACTGCACCAGCAGCTTAGACAAGGAGCAACATTACCAGCATCAGGACCAACCACTTGTCTGACTCCCCACCATTGCCCCTATACCACTGGCACAAAGCAGCCCTGCAAACAACCAAACACTGCTTGCACATTCCCCCATCAGTTCCCAACAAATCCTGTCAAGTTAAAAGACAATTTGCCACCTAGCAACCAAGAATGGGCAAGATGAGAAAGTGGTGCAAAAGAATAAAATTTTCATGATTGAACTAAAAAATGAAACTTCCTAACACAGCCCATGGATTAAAACGGGCAATAGCAGCATGGATATTAAATTGACAGTGACAGGAAACAGAGTAGTGGTAAACGGTTGTTTTTCAGACCGAGAAAGGTATACAGTGGGGTTTCCCAGGGCTCAGTATTAGGATGACTGCTTTCCTTGATCTACAGTAATGACCTAGGCTTGAATGTGCAGGATACAAATTCAAAATTTGCAGATGACACAAAACTTGGAAGTATTATGAACTGTGAGGAGGACAGTGATATACTTCAAGAGAACACAGACAGGCTTGTGAAATGGGTGGACACGCGGCAGATGAAATTTAATACAAAGAAGTGTGAAGTGATACATATTAGTAGGAAGAACGAGGTGAGGCAATATAAAATAAAGGATACCATTCTAAAGGGGCTGCAGGAGCAGAGGGACCTGGGGGTATATGTGCATAAATCATTGAAGATGGCAGGGCAGCTTGTGAAAGTGGTAATAAGGGGCATGCAATCCTGGGCTTTATAAATAGAGGCATAGCGGACAAAGGCAAGGAGGGTTATGGTTAAACTTTATAAAACACTGGTGTGGCCTCAAATAGAATATTTTGTTGTGGAGTATTGTGCCTTGCACTTTAGGAAGGATGTGAAAAGATTTAACACAATGGTTCCAGCAAATGAGGGACTTCAGTTACGTGGATCACCTGCTGACTCCCCAAAGGCTGTTCACCATCTACAAGGCACAAGTCAGGAGTATGTTGGAATACTTTCCATTTGCCTCGATGGGTGTAGCTCCAACAACACTCAAGAAGCTCCACATCATCCAGGACAAAGCAGCCCGCTTGATCAGCACCCCATCCACCACCTTACACTTTCATTCCTTCTACCACCGGCGCACAATGGCAGCAGCGTGGACAATATACAAGAGGCACTGTAGCAACTCACCACGCCACCTTAGACAGCACCTTCCAAACACGTAACCTCTACCACCTAGAAGGACAAAGACAGCAGGCACATGGGAACACCACCATCTGCAAGTTCCCCTCCAAACCACACAACATCCTGATTTGGAACTATATCACTGTTCTTTCACAGTCGCTAGGTCAAAAACCTGGAACTCCCTTCCTAGCAGCACTGTGGATGTACCTACACCAGATGGATTGCAGCGGTTCAAGAAGGTGGTTCACCACCACCTTCTCAAGGGCAACTAGGGATGGAAAACAAATGCTGGCCTTGTCAGCAATGCCTACATCCCATGAAAGAATTAAAATACAAGGTTGCAGAAGCTGGGGTTGTTCTCCTTAGTGAAGGTTGAGAGGAGACTTGATAGGGGTATTCAAAAATCATGAGAGGTCTGGACAGAACAGATAGGGAGAAATTGTTCCCATTGGCAGAGGGTCGAGAACCAGAGGATATTAATTTAAAGTGAATGGCAAAAGAACCAAAGGTGGCATGAGGAAATCTTTTTTACACAGCTTGTGATTAGTGATTCAATCAAGGCTTTCAAAAGGGAATTTGATAACTACCTGAGGAGGAAAAAATTGCAGGGTTATGGGGATAGGACGATGGATTGGGACTAGCTGAGTTGCTGTTGCAGAGTGCTGGCATGGACACAGTGGTCCGTATTAAAGGTCTGCAAAGGAAACCCGACTGAGCCCGAATGCCGGGCCTGGAAGTACGACCCAACCCAAACCCAACACATGTTGTCGGGTCCCGTCGGGGTCGGGTCGGATCGGGTAGCAGGTCTTTACATGGGTAAAGGCCTGCTACCCGACCCGACCCCAACGGGACCCGACGACATGTGTCGGGATTGGGTCGGGAATTTCCCATATAAGGCTATTCAACAGGGCATTGCAGTGCTTTTGGCTGAATGACCTCCTTCTGTGCTGTAAGCATTCTTTTATTTTGTGTTTCCATGATAACATTTTCTTTTGCACACTTGTGCATACCCTTGTGCAACTACAAAGCTTCCATTTCCGACCACTCCTATGCGGTGCACCCTTGTGGCTCCAGCGCAGGTAGAGGCAAGCTGTTTAGAGCCCTGCTCTGACTGCTAAGATGGTCTAGGCTTAATAATATTTGGGTTTTGGAGCCCCTGAGGGCCCCGCCAAAGACTGCTCCACTGACTTGCACAGGGGCAGACTTGGCCATTGGGACACGGGGCAGCGTGTGGATACTGACTGAGGGTGGGGCGGGAGGGAGGGGTAATGAGTGAGAAGTGCAAGTGCTTTGAGTGGAACTCCCGCTTCCATGTCCCTTTTTGCCATCATCCCTCTCATGGCCCAGCCACACTTCACTGCATGTACTTTGCTGGATAGCATTCTGTTGCAGATCAGTGGGATGCTGTAAGACAAAATTTAAGGTAACTGTCATCATAATTAAGGCAGCAGATAGCTTGGCATTTAGAGTCTGCACAGTCATGCGGAAGGCCTGCATGTGTCCAAGTGATTGCCGTGTTTGATGTTCCATGAAGTTGGCTTCCCTTTCCATTTAAGAAGACGTTCTCACAACGCCCTGTGACATCAACACACTCATGCTTGAGGCAGACTCCTCCATTCTCTCTGCAATCATAGTCAGTGTGCTTGGAAGGCGTGTCAGTATATGGCATATTCTCTGCTGCTCCTCAATCATTATTGTCAAGAAAACATGCTATGCCAAATGAGGATTTTTATTTTATCAGTTGGAAACTGACATTAAACTTTTAAAAACGAAAGCTGGGATTCTACATTAAACTTTTAAAAAGCTGGCAGCCAAAATGGCCACCATAATTTGCATTGAAATACCTCACATTCCAGTACATTGAATTAGAGACACATGCCTAACGTGAAACCCATCCAAGATAATTATTTGACTGACTGAGTAGATTATCCTATATCACCCTCATTAGCGGGACATTCAAAAGCATCCTGAAGCATTCATGAGTGGAGATGTACCCCCAGGGGGTAAACACTGATCATACAACCTGAAAGAAATTAGGGTTTTAGACTGAGGACCTCATTAAAAACAAAGGAGACTGAGAGACCCATATGACAGTCTCCCCAGTCTGTGTAAAACTGGGAGTTTTGTTACACACAGCAGACAAGCTGCGAATGCTAACCAGGCTGGACCCCAGTGGGGCTGTGTGGGTCTCTCTCCCTTTCTCTTTCTCCAGATATATTGCAAGTTCTTTGAAACTTGTCTGCGACTGTGGAACATCCAAGACTACCATTGCTACAGACTGAGACCCTGGGAAGAAAGCCACCTACATCGCTGTCTCCAAGAAGAACCTGAACCAGTTGGGGCCAGCTGCAAAATACTGCTACCAGCCAGAGACTTCAGAACAGCTACAGCCGGAAGAAAACTGACCTACCAGACACCACAAACTGTGTATTATTTTTACTTGTTCTGGACTCTAATCGAACCCTGATCACTCTGTAATCTATTTGCGTGTGTGTAATTCTCGTGTGTATGTGTATGAGTAAAAGTGTAGTGCAATTTTATTATTTTGTTTAGATCGGGTTTAGATTTTTAACTATAATAACCTCACCTCTTTCTTGTTTAAACTCAAGAAAACCTGTCTGATTGGTTCTTCTACAATCACAACAAAGGTAAAAGGTAAAACACTCATTGAAATGGTAAGCACATCCATTGTTTAAAGAAGGAATAAATCATGTGGTCAAATAAGAGGAACGACAGGAGGGGAGTCTTGTGACCCCTCCTCACCTGATTGTAACATTATCCTTCTCTTGATGGCTCCAGGGGTACAGCAACTGTGTCCAGCTGAGCAGAGCTTGCAGAGGACTGTGTGGACTTCTTACTACTGTCCCTGTCACCACCATCTACTCTTGCTCTCTTGTGATGTGCAAGTCACCAGAAAACCCAACTATCTGCTTTCCTGATCCCACCAAAGTGCGAGTATCCGAGCTGGTGCATAGTAAGCATGAGTCCTGTGAAGGTGCATTCTCAGAAGGAATCAGCCCCTCTGAGGAATCATCATCTGCCACATTCACCAACAGCCACTGGAAGAGATAGACAATATAAATTAGTACTGGCAAGGTGAAAATGTTGCAACTTATTCTGAAGATGATGATATTTCACTTGATGTTGAAATCAAGTCAAGGTGACTGAGCATTGTATGGTGTGTGTGTCACAGATTTTAAATTGTGTCACCAGGTAGCCAGGAGGTTCCCATCTCCCACGAGCAGAGATGCCAAAATACCACTAATCTCAGCAGCCTCCACTTCTGCAGTTGTGAATCTGTGGGGGCCCACCTTGCGTTCTCTCCCTCTCCATCATGATCCGTGCTCCCTCTGGGCTGAATTTAGTTTAGCCAGTAGGGCTCCCAGCGCTGGGCTAAAAAGGCAGGGGAATCCTGCCTTGGCCATTCAGAGCCCTTCAGCGGGATTCTATCGTGCAAGGCCAATTAAAAGCACAGCGTCCGGATCCCCAGCCCTTTAAAGACGGGATCCCGCCTGCAAGAGCTGCTGGCCAATCACAGGGCTGGCAGCTCATAGTAGCCGCAACACCACCGGGAGCAGTGGCCACTGCCTTTATTAGAAGAGGCTGAAGCTCCGGACCTCAGGTAAGTGAGGCGGGGTTGCTGGAGCCAGATTGGCAGGCCCCGGTGATGAGGGGGGAGGGGGTTCAGGGAGATGGGTTGATTGCCAACAGGGGCCCTCTGTGAACCACAGATTGCCCAAGGAGGAGGGACCCCCACCACAAACCCGCAGGGAGATTGCCCCATTTTACTGGGTGACCGCCTCGCCGCTGGCTTACTGCCAGCGGTGGGGAGACGAGGCCCTCACGTGGCAGATAATAGGCCTCTTAAGGGCCTTACTTGGCCTCTGGCTGGGAAAGCTGTCTTCTGCCTATCCATCCACCAACTAAATTGCATTGCAACGGGAAGGTGACGGACCCTCCGCTCCCCCCCCACCCCACCCCACCCCAACCTCCCGTCGCAATTCTATAGGTCCCCCCGCCTCCTAGCCTGCTTCCAAGGGGCCCATTAAATCCAGCTCAGTTCTGCATTAGGGCAAAGAACAAGCCTATAAGTGACAGTAATGGCATGTGATCACCCAATGGATGCAGTGCTTTTGGTGAGAGTGGCTACTGGGGAAAGGCATAAAATTGCATAAGGGTGAGGGTGAGTGGGAGTGGTAGATGGATAGATATGGATGTGGGGAAGCGCACAGAAATAGAAGGATGGGTGGGAGTGCAAGGTAAGTGAGTATGAGTCGTGATATGATGAAGTAGGCTGACAAGGCAGAGTGAGGAGGTGGGAGTGATGCACACAGCACAATGTAGGCGAATGTGTAACTATTAACCTTTCCTGACCTGAACAGGTCATTAAAGCGCACCCTACACTGAATCCAGGAGTGTGCCACAATGCTCCTGCTGCTGACTTCCTTGGCCACCTCCAGCCATGCCTTCTTTGGAGCAGCAACAGGTTTCTTCCTCCCATCGCTAGGGAAGAGCATCTCTCTCCAGCTCCTCACAGCCCTCAGCAGCACATCAAGGGAGGCGTCATTAAAGCAGGGCATAATCTTTGATCATCCTGAATCCATACTGAACCTTCCTTCTCTGTTGCTTCCAACTCCAAGCTCCAACAAATTCCATCTTTGGATTCGCCTTTTAAATACTGGAGTTGAGATTGCATCATGTAGGTTCTTATCACGCCTACTGCAGCCCAATCGACAGCAAACCCAGAAATAAAATGATAATGAGATGGCTGCATTAAAAAAGCCATTGTTGCTCTGAACTTACTTCCAGGTTTCCCACATGTCACTGGACCCCTCCCCCAACACCCCCCCCCCCACCCCCACCACCCACCCACTCCACACCAGCTCTGATGTGTCTCTGAGTAAACATCAGGGCCATCATTTCAGTCAGCGAGTGGTAAATATATGGAACATGCTCCCTAGGAAGACGGTGGAAGTAGAGGTGTTGGTTCATTCAAATGCAAATTAGATAAATTTCTTTCAGAAAATAATATTTTAGGATGTAGTATATGTAAAATTTGAGACATAACATATGGAGGGTGTAGCATTCTAAAGAGGAACAGGTGACTTTGGATCTAAGGTTCCCAAACTTTCCACCAGTAGGGGTTTTCCTCACCCCATGTCTGTATGTTACAGACTAATTTATTTATTTAGAGATACAGCACTGAAACAGGCCCTTCGGCCCACCGAGTCTGTGCCAACCATCAACCACCCATTTATACTAATCCTACACTAATCCCATATTCCTACCACATCCCCACCTGTCCCTATATTCTCCTACCACCTACCTATACTAGGGGCAATTTATAATGGCCAATTTACCTATCAACCTGCAAGTCTTTTGGTGGTGGGAGGAAACCGGAGTACCCAACGAAAACCCACGCAGACACAGGGAGAACTTGCAAATGCCACACAGGCAGTACCCAGAATTGAACTCGGGTCGCTGGAGCTGTGAGACTGCGGTGCTAACCACTGCGCCACTATGCTGCCATTGATGGCGATTGATTGCTATGATTAGCGAACAACTCTATTAATGTTGGATCATGTGACTACCAGGATAGTAGAAAGTCAACCAGATGGAACTTGGTGTTTCTTGTCCAGCAATTCCTATGTTCATAACTACAAAATGGATTGGAGTGATATGAACAGTGGTCACCAGGGGTCAATGCATGTACATTCTATACAAGCACATATACTTACATATACACATATACATAAACTGATCTCAGGTATATATAGGGAATACAATAAGTTTGCACATGGCACAAAATAGGACTAGGATTAACTGTAAAGTGGACTGTAAACTACTTCAGTACTTCAGAAGGTCAGTAAATTGGGCTGATAGACGCTGAACGAAATTTAATGTTGAGGAATGTGACATAATTCAGTTTGGAAGGGAGAACAACATAGAGGTAATGGACAGTACATGGTAACATTTTAGAAAGAATAGAACAGCAGAGACACTTAGAAATTCAGATACATAAATCTTTATAAGTGGGAGGACAAATCGATAAAGTTGTAAAAATGAATGGCATCCTTGGTTTTATAAACAGCAGTACTAAGTAGAAGAGTAAACAGATAATGCTAAACTATGCAAATGAAGAATTAGGGCTCAGTTGATATATTACAACCAGTTTTAGATACCCTAACATTCGGACATATATCAAAGCTATGGAAAGAATACAGAAGTAATTTATTAGTTTATGGCTAAGAGGACTTCTGATCGAGGTGCCCAAAATTGTGAGGTTTTGATAACTGCCGAAAACTATTCCTACTGCTCGGTGAATGATAACTAACAGCACAAATTTATCATCACCAAAAGAATAAATAAAATTATGAGAATTATTATTTTTACACACAGAAGGTTGTTAGCGAATAGAATGTTCCACCAGATACAATGGTGGAAACAATAGCTTTTAGACAAAAAGTGGATAAATATGTGAGCAAGGACATTCCAAAATGCTAAGAGGAAAGGTTAGGGGAATGGACCTTGTAGATAGCTCTTTCAGGGAGACAGTAAAGGCAGACAGGTGGCAGATGGAATTTATTACTGACAAGTGTGAGGTGATGCCTTTGCAGAAGGAATACGGAGTGGCAATGTATACATAATGGCACAGTTCTAAACAGTGTGCAGGAACAGAGGGACCTGGGGGTGCATGTGCATTGATCTTTGAAGGCGGCAGGACATATTGAGAGAGTGGTTAGTAAAGCATATGGGATTTTTGGCTTCATAAATAGATGCATTGAGCACAAAGGCAGGGAAGCTATGCTGAACCTCTATAAAGCTCTGGTTAGGCCCTAACTGGAATACTGCGTCCAGTTCCGTTAACCACACTTTAGGAATGTGAGGGTCCTTGAGAGGGTTCAGAGGAGATTTACTAGAATGGTTCCAGGGATGGGGAATTTTAGTTACAAGATTAGGATGGAAAAGCTGGGGTTGTTCTTCTTAAAAATTGTAAAATTCTATGACTCTGATTTCTGTAAGTACTGTAATGAAGCCTGTTATATTTGATAAACACTTGAGTTAGTGGGATAATGTAGTGACTGATTTTATTCAATGCTCTGGAACATTCTCTCTGGATACAGTATTCAGTATAAGAGACCCTAAAGGGTAATTGCTGCAGTATGCTTGCTTCCATCAGAGGGCCCTCTAGTGTTCAATTAACAGTATGTAGTACATTAAGCAAGTACAATTTATATCATTTCCCCTCTCAGAATTCCAAGTTGACAACAACCATCTCCAAGAATGAGCCTGGTTAATGCAACTATGTCATATAATAATTAAATTTTTTAAAACCAAAACACTGTCCCAGTAATACACAGGAAAGATGGGTTATGCCAACACTAGAACCATAATGAAAACCACAACACTCACAACTATCTACAATTCAACACCATTTGGAGATATTCTTGACCTTTGAGGATATCTTTGAATGGTTTTGACATTCATAGAATCATAGCGTGGTTACAGCACAGAAGGAGCCCATTTGGACTGTTGTGTCCGTGCCAGCTCTCTGCAACTCATCTAGACCCACCCCTCTGCCTTTGCCCATTGTCCTGCAAATTCTTTCAAATAATTATCAAATTCCCTTTTGAAAGCCACAATTGAATCTGCCTCCATCACACTTTCAGGCAATGCATTCTAGATCCTAACGATTCGCTCCGTTACTTCTTTTACCACAATGTTTGAGGTAGAATTAATAAGAGAAATAGCAGATGGGTACCTGCGATTATGTTTGTCATCATATCATACCAGGGATGAGACAATACAAGTGTAAATGCAGCACTCTCCCTCCCAAATGGGAGTTGTACTTAGAGGGAGCTCAAATTGGAGAATCAGAACTCTTTAGTGTTCCCTGCAATGAGGCATCCTTCTAGGAGAATTGTAATGAGAATGTACCCTATTATTATGATGGGACACTTGAAAAAATGAGAATATATGACTGGACCAGTAAAGCTTATGGGGATCCAGTAGAATTGTTCAAACTTAAGAAAGAACTGGAGAATAAGAATAGTGGCAGATTACTTGCAGTGGTTAGGGAAGTGGTAGCAAGGGAGTATAAATCTAGGATTAGTATTACAAGTATAAGGGGGAAGGTTAGAAGAAACATTTTCAGGTAACAAAATATTGGAATTTGGAATCCATTCCCATAAGTGACTCTTGAAGCTGAATCAATCTCAACACTTAAACATGTGACAAAAATAATAAAGGGTAGAAAGAAAGAGCTGGGAAATGTGACTAGAATAAGTAGTCTGATGAAAACCGTGCAATGGCAAGAGTTGAGTGGCTTCCTTCTGTACTGAAATTTATATGATTCTTTGTTATACTGGCTGGAAAATAAAATTGGGCTGTTGATGGGTGGAATTTCCAGTTGTCATCAGTTCAGTTCAACCACATTAAAAATGGTGATCCAGGAGGACTGGAAGGAGTACCAATCTACTGTCTGTGGTAATTAAAGCATATCATTTTTTTAACCTGATCTTTATAATCTGTTTTAAATTACAACCCAACAAGATTCAATGCCACATATTTACTTTTACAGTGGATTTGATTTATACTTCATTTACATTCCATTCTGGTAAGCACCATTTTGGAAGGTGTTACACATTGGCAAAAAAAAAGTTTCCTTGTTATATAGCTGCAAACCTTTATCTTCCAAAATGTAGAACACAGAGAGCAGTGTATTTTTAATAAATTCAGTTTCAACACTTAATCGTTGCCACGTGTCAAATAGCAATAAAGAACATAGGAAATAGGAGCAGCAGTAGGTCATATGGCCCCTTGAGCCTGCTCCGCCATTCAATAAGATCCTGGCTGAACTTCTACATCAATTCAACTTTCCTGTCCTATCACCATACCCCATAACCCTCATTCCCTTAGTTCCCAAAAAAACTATCAATCTTAGTTTTGAATATACTTGATGACTGAGAATCCACAACCCTCTGGGGTAGAGAATTCTAAAGCTTCACAACCCTCTGAAGAAATTGCTCTACATCTCATTCCTATACGGCTACGCCCTTATTCTGAGACCATGGCCCCTAGTTCTAGACTCTTCAGCCAGAGACACAGCCTCTTTGCATCTACCCTGTGAAGCCTGCTAAGAATGTTAAATGTTACAATGAGATCATCTCTTATTCTTCTAAACTTCAGAGAATATAGGCCCATTGTACTCAATACCTCATCATAGGACAACCCTCTCATCCCAGGATCAAATCTAGTGAAACTTTGTTGCACCTGTTTATGACAGGTTTACCCTTCCTTTGGCAAGGAGACCAAAAGTATGCACAGTACGACAGGTGTGGTCTTACAAAAGCCCTATATAATTGCAGAAAGATTTCTTTCGTCATATACTACAAGCATCTTGCAATAAAGACTAACATAACATTTGTCTTCCTTATTGTTGCTGTACCTGCATGTTAACGTTCTGTGATTTATGTATAAGAATTCACAAATCCCTCTGAATGTCAACAGTAACTACTCTCTCTCAAAAATTTCTGCTTTTCAATTCTTCCTACCAAGGGTCCTGAATCTTTGTAAAGGAAACTACGAAGGTACGAGGCGCAAGTTGGCCATGACGGATTGGGAAACGTTACTTAAAAGGATGATGGTGGATAGGCAATGGCAAACATTTAAAGAGCGCATGGATGAACTGCAACAATTGTTTATTCCCGTCTGGCGCAAAAGTAAAACGGGAAAGGTAGCCAAACCATGGCTTACAAAGGAAATTAGAGGTAGCATTAGATCCAAGCAAGAGGCATATAAATTTGCCAGGAAAGATAACAGACCTGAGGATTGGGAGCAGTTTAAAATTCAGCAAAGGAGGACCAAGGGATTGATTAAGAAGGGGAAAATAGAGTACGAGAGCAAGCTTGCGGGGAACATAAAAACTGACTGTAAAAGTTTCTATAGGTATGTGAAGAGAAAAAGATTGGTGAAGACAAATGTAGGTCCCTTACAGTCAGAAACAGGGGACTTTATTATGGGGAATAAAGAAAAGGCTGACCAGCTAAATGCATACTTTGGTTCTGTCCACACAAAGGAGGACACAAATATCATACCAGAAATAATAAAGAATTAAGGATAAAGGAAAATCCCAAGGCTTTTTATATGCATATAAAGAGCAAGAGGGTTACTAGGGAAAGGGTTGGCCCACTTAAGGTCAGAGAATGGAATCTATGGGTGGAGCCAGAGGAAATGGGCATGGTACTAAATGAGTACTTTGCATCTGTATTCACCAAAGAGAAGGACTTGGTGGATGATGAGCCTAGGGAAGGGAGTGTAGATAGTCTCAGTCATCTCATTATCAAAAAAGAGGTGTTGGGTGTCTTTCAAAGCATTAAGGTAGATAAGTCCCCAGGGCCTGATGGGATCTACCCCAGAATACTGAGGGAGGCAAGGGAAGAAATTGCTGGGGCCTTGACAGAAATCTTTGCATCGTCATTGGCTACAGGTGAGGTCCCAGAGGACTGGAGAATAGCCAATGTTGTTCCTTTTTTTAAGAAGGGTAGCAAGGATAATCAAGGAAATTATAGGCCAGTGAGCCTTACATCAGTGGTAGGGAAATTATTAGAGAGGATTCCTCGGGACAGGATTTACTCCCATTTGGAAACAAACGAACTTATTAGCGAGAGGCAGCATGGTTTTGTGAAGGGAGGTCATGTCTCACTAATTTGATTGAGTTTTTTGAGGAAGTGACGAAGATGATTGATGAAGGAAGGGCAGTGGATGTTATCTATATGGACTTCAGTAAAGCCTTTGACAAGGTCCCTCATGGCAGACTGGTACAAAAGGTGAAGTCACACGGGATCAGAGGTGAGCTGGCAAGATGGATACAGAACTGGCTCTGTCATAGAAGACAGAGGGTAGCAGTGGAAGAGTGCTTTTCTGAATGGAGGATTGTGACTAGTGGTGTTCCGCAGGGATCAGTGCTGGGACCTTTGCTGTTTGTAGTATATATAAATGATTTGGAGGAAAATGTAGCTGGTCTGATTAGTAAGTTTGCAGACGACACAAAGGTTGGTGGAGTTGCGGATAGTGATGAGGATTGTCAGAGGATACAGCAGGACATAGATCGGTTGGAGACTTGGGCTGAGAAATGGCAGATGGAGTTTAATCCGGACAAATGTGAGGTAATGCATTTTGGAAGGTCCAATGCAGGTGGGAAGTATACAGTAAATGGCAGAACCCTTGGGAGTATTGGCAGGCAGAGAGATCTGGGCGTACAGGTCCACAGGTCACTGAAAGTGGCAACGCAGGTGGATAAGGTAGTCAAGAAGGCATACGGCATGCTTGCCTTCATCGGTCGGGGCATAGAGTATAAAAATTGGCAAGTCATGCTGCAGCTGTACAGAACTTTAGTTAGGCCACACTTAGAATATTGCGAGCAATTCTGGTCGCCACACTACCAGAAGGACGTGAAGGCTTTGGAGAGGGTACAGAAGAGGTTTACCAGGATGTTGCCTGGTCTGGAGGGCATTAGCTATGAGGAGAGGTTGGAAAAACTCGGATTGTTTTCACTGGAACGACGGAGGTGGAGGGGCGACATGATAGAGGTTTACAAAGTTATGAGCGGCATGGACAGAGTGGATAGTCAGAAGCTTTTTCCCAGGGTGTAAGAGTCAGTTACTAGGGGACATAGGTTTAAGGTGCGAGGGGCAAAGTTTAGAGGGGATGTACGAGGCAAGTTCTTTACACAGAGGGTGGTGAGTGCCTGGAACTTGATTCCGGGGGAGGTGGTGGAAGCAGGTACGATAGCGACATTTAAGAGGCATCTTGACAAATACATGAATAGGTTGGGAATAGAGGGATACGGACCCCGGAAGTGCAGAAGGTTTTAGTTTAGGCAGGCATCAAGATTGGCGCAGGCTTGGAGCGCCGAATGGCCTGTTCCTGTGCTGGACTGTTCTTTGTTCTTTGTTCTAAATTTTGGGGAACACAGGGCTTAGTGAAAGAGAGGAACTGAAAGGAATCAGTATTAGTAGAGAAATGGTGTTGGGGAAATTGATGGGATTGAAGGCCGATAAATCCCCAGGGCCTGATGGTATGCATTCCAGAGTACTTAAGGAAGTGGCCCTAGAGATAGTGGATGCATTGGTGGTCATCTTCCAAGATTCTATAGACTCTGGAACAGTTCCTACAGATTGGAGGGTAGCTAATGTAACCCCACTATTTAAAAAGGGAGGTAGAGAGAAAGCAGGGAATTATAGACCAGTCAGCCAGATGTCGGTAGTGGGGAAAATTCTAGAGTCCATTATCAAAGATTTTATAGCAGAGCACTTAGAGAACAGTGATAGAATCGGGCAGAGTCAGCATGGATTTACGAAAGGGAAATTATGCTTGACAAATCTACTAGAATTCTTCGAGGATGTAACTAGTAGAGTTGATGAGGGGGAGCCAGTGGATGTGGTTTATTTGGATTTTCAGAAGGCTTTCAACAAAGTACCACCCAAGAGATTAGCATGTAAAATTAAAGCGCATGGGATTGGGGGTAGTGTACTGCGATGGTTAGAAAATTGGTTGGCAGACAGGAAACAAAGAGTAGGGATAAATAGGTCTTTTTCCAAATGGCAGGCAGTGACTAGTGGGGTACCGCAGGGATCAGTGCTAGGACCCCAGCTATTCACAATATACATTAATGATTTAGATGAGGGAACTAAATGTAGTATCTCCAAATTTGCAGATGACACAAAACTGGGTTGGAGGGTGAGCTGTGAGAAGGATGCAGAGAGACTTCAGGGTGATTTGGACAAGTTGAGTGGGCTAATACATGGCAGATACAATATAATGTGGATAAATGTGAGGTTATCCACTTTGGTAGCAAAAACAGGAAGGCAGGTTATTATCTGAATGGCTATAAACTGAGAGAGGGGAATATGCAGCGAGACCTGGGTGTTCTCGTACACTAGTCGCCGAAGGTAAGCATGCAGGTGCAACAGGCGGTAAAAAAGACAAATGGTATGCTGGCCTTCATAGCGAGAGGATTCAAGTACAGGAGCAGGGATGTCTTACTGCAATTATACAGGGACTTGGTGAGGCCACGCCTAGAATATTGTGTGCAGTTTTGGTCTCCTTATCTGATTCCTGGGATGGCGGAACTGACGTATGAAGAGAGATTGAGTCGGTTAGGATTATATTCACTGGAGTTCAGAAGGGTGGGGGGGGAGGTGGAATCTCATAGAAACCTATAAAATTCTAACAGGACTTGACAGGCTTGATGCAGGAAGGATGTTCCCGATAGTGGGGGAGTCCAGAACCAGAGGTCGTAGTCTAAGGATACGGGGTAAACCTTTCAGGACTGAGATGAGGAGAAATTTCTTCACCCAGAGAGTGGTGAGCCTGTGGAATTTGCTACCACAGAAAGCAGTTGAGGCCAAAACATTGTATGTTTTCAAGAAGGAGTTAAATATAGCTCTTGGGTCTAAAGGAATCAAAGAGTTGGATGATCAGCCACGATCAGAATGAATGGCGGAGCAGGCTCGAAGGGCCAAATGGCCTACTCCTGCTCCTGTTTTCTATGTTTCTATGATAATTTCACACTTCCTCACACTATACTCATCCCCCACCTTCTTACCCAATCACTTAACCAATCTATATCCTCTTGTAGCCTCTGTGCACCTTCCTCACAACTTACTTTCCCACCTAGCTTTGGATATATTATACTCTGTCCACCCATCAAAGCCATTGATATAAATTGCAAATAGCTGAGGCCCCGGTACCGATCCTTGCAATACTCCACCAATTACAACCTGCCAACCTGAAAATGACCCATCTTTTCCTATGCTCTGTTTTCTGCCCATCAAACAATCCTCAGTCCATGCTAATATATTACCCTCAATCCTATGAGACCCCATCTTGTGTAACAATCTCTTGGTGCGGCACATTATCAAATGCCTTCTGAAAATCCACATACATTACATTCACTGGTTCCCCCTTATCTACCCTGTCTGTTGCAACCTCAAAAATTCATATTATGAGTTTCTAAGTGCTCTGTTACCATTTCCCTAATAATTGATTCCAGCATTTCCCCTACTACTGGCCTACAGTTGCCTTTTTTCTTTCTCCTTTCCTGCCTAACAGTCGGGTTATATTTGTTTCCATCCAATCCAGGGTCTCTTCTAGAATGTAGGGAGTTCTGGAAAATCAAAACCAATGCATCCACTATCTCTGCAACCACCTCTTTTAAAACTCCAGGAACAGATCCAGGGGATTTGTTAGCTTTTAGTCCCATTAATTTCTCCAGTACTTTTTCTTTTCTAATAGAGTCATACAGAGATACAGCACTGAAACAGGCCCTTTGGCCCACCGAGTCTGTGCTGACCAACAACCACCCACTTATACTAATTCTACATTAATCCCATATTCCCTACCACATCCCCACCATTCTCCCACCACCTACCTACACTAGGGGCAATTTACAATGGCCCATTTACCTATCAACCTGCAAGTCTTCGGCTGTGGGAGGAAACCGGAGCACCCGGCGGAAACCCACGTGGTCACAGGGAGAACTTGCAAACTCCGCACAGGCAGTACCCAGAACCGCACCTGGGTCACTGAAGCTGTGAGGCTGCGGTACTAACCACTGTACCAACCCCATATAAGTAATATTAATTACTTTAACTACTTCACTCTCATGAGACCCTTGGTTCCCTATTATTTTGTGACTTTTGCTGTGAAGACAAATACAAAATATTTGTTTAATGTCTTGGCCATTTAAGGACTTACGTTTACTTTCTCTAATCTTGTCTTTTTAAAATATTTGTAAGAGCTCTTACAGTCTGTTTTTATATTGCTTGCTAGTTTACTCTCACATTCGACTTTCTCCTTCTTTACCAATTTCTTAGTTATCCATTGTGGACTTTTAAAGCTCTCCTGATCCTCAGGCTTACTAATCTTTTTGGCAATATTATAAGTCACTTTCTTTAATCGAATCCTATCCTTACCTTCTTTGGATAGCCACTTTTGGACCATTTTTCCAGTGGAAATTTTATTCCTCAAAGGAATGCATATCAATGAGAATTATAAATTATTTCTTCAAATGTTTGCCATTGCTATCTAGCATCTTAACTTTTAATTTAATTTCCCAATCTACCTTAGCCAACTCACCCACAGACCTATATAATCGGTATCCTCATTACTCTCACTTACAACATTCTCTTTTTAATCAAAGATATATGTTTCAGCTATTGATTGACCTGTACATTTCCTGTTTTTACTTGAAGTTTCCAGCACTTTTGGCTATTATTTTTTATTTTACTATTTTCATTTTTTTCCGAATGTGATACTTAGAGAGTTGCTGTTTCTTTCAACAATATTCTTGAAATTAAATCAGCAAAAGCAAAGACACATTACATGGGATCGAGCAAGATTTATCTTGAGAAACATTCTGTTCTCCTACATGCTCGTTTAAGAACGTAAAACGTAAGAAATAGGAGCAGGAGTAGACCATATGGCCCCTCGAGCTTGCTCTGCCATTCAGTACAACATGACTGATCTTCTGCCTCAGCTCTACTTTCCTGCCCACTCCCCATATCCATTGATTCCCCGACTGACCAAAAATCTGTTTATCTCAGTCTTAAATACATTCAATGATGGAGCATCCATAACCCTCTAGGGTATAAAATTTTGAAGGTTCACAACCCTTTGAGCGAGGAAATTTCTCCTCATCTCAGACCTAACTGATCGGCCTAAGCGGGAGGGAGCGGGGAGCAGAAGTGGGAGGGAGCGGGGAGTAGAAGTAGCCGGGAACACGGAGCAGAAACGGGAGGGAGCGGGGAGCAGGAGGGTGTGGGGAGCAGAAGCAGCAGGGAGCAGGGAGCAGAAACGGGAGGGAGTGGGGAGCAGGAGCAGGAGGGAGTGGGGAGCAGAAGTGGGAAACAGAAGTGGGAGGGTGCGGGAAGCAGAAGTGAGAGGGAGCAGAAGCGGGAGGGAGTGGAGAGCAGAAGCAGGAGGGAGCGGGGAGCAGAAGCAGGAGGGAGCGGGAAGCAGAAACAGGAGGGAGTGGGGAGCAGGAGTGGGAAACAGAAGTGGGAGGGAGCAGGGAGCAGAGCAGAGAGGATGAAGCGGTGAGGACAGTGATGGCGGGGGCGGGGAGAACTGGTGAGGCAGGGAATGAGTGGCAACCAGACGGGTGCGGGAAGAGAAGCGCAATGGCAGGAGGGAGCAGTGTACTTTTGGCAGGGGATGGAGGCAGCATTTGCAGCCACTGGGGATTTGGGTTTCATTTGTTTTTGTGATAAATTGAGCAGTGCCATCTTTACTACTGCCAGCTGCCAAAAACGTCGCAGACAGTGACATTTCAGTGCATGAGACTGCATTTGTGCATGTGCAAGTACTGCGCTACCTAGTGGTTGTGTTGTCAGCAAACTCAGCCTTTAAATATTTTAATTTTTTCTTATTTTTATTCTCTGGCTCTTTTTTTATCTCTCTTAATACAAACTTTCTTTACTGTCTCTATATTTGTCTTTCTGTACCAGATTTGACATTGAATTCACTCACATGAATTTACTTTCCTTCTCAGCCCTTTCTCTGTTCATTACTCAATCCTTAAATCTCATTGTTTAAGGACATACGTTGTTTGTCCTTTTGCTTACCTAGGTCACAGATATCCTGTTGCCTTTGTTAACAGCTCATGTTTCCAGTACTTCCTGGACAAACATTTTTAAACATGCACAAACAAGTCTAACTAATAGGGCATGCTGCGAGTTGCTGTGCACCCTCAAAATCTCACTCAATACCGTTTGTACAAGTCAGAAAAAAAATGGGCTGATTTTTCCCGGCCCTATGTTGGCGGACTTAGAGATGGAGGGGCCAGGAAAATAGAGGAGAGCTGCATCGGGACACCTCCCCAGTGCAGTCCGGCCACCAGGGAACTTTCCCCTGGGTTGGCTAGGATAAGGATAACCTGCCCACTCCACCGAAGTGGGCAACCACTTAACATCGTTCAGGCTGTTGTGTGTTGTTGCAGTAGATGTTGTAGTGTAGCTAGGGCATTGTAGATAAAGTCTAGGAGTCTAGATTAGGTCAACTAAGAACTCTATTATATATACATTGCTACTTACACTCTCCTCAAGCATCCTTAGCTAGCTGTTACATTCGTGCTGCTACTCTCTTCTCGCCAAAGCCCATTACCATGTGACTATTATATCATCATCTCTAGAGTGGGAGGTGTCGCTCTCACTGTCTCCAGCATTAATCCTTAAATGTCCTTATACTAGGCCCCAATTGGGGGCGAGGAAGAGCGATATCAAGACTCAGCGGCACTCTGCCAGTGGCACAATGGCCCCCCTGCCATGTGTGGTTCTGCAAGCGCAGTGAAGGTTGCCTTGCTGCAGCAGGCTGTGGGGGGCATCAGAACTGGAGGCTCCATGCCCCTTTGATGGGGCTGCGGGCAGAAAAGGCTGCACTCGCAGCCCAAACGATTCATCCACAGGGGTTTCCCCTCCACTTCGAGGAGCCTAAGGTTTCGGCCCTCGTAATTTTTTACTTGTAACCACTCCTCCAAGGACGCCTCCATGTTGAGGCATCCTTGCGGTCCCCTAGCTGCCTCAGCACACCCACCTCTCGCATTGGGGCTGCCAAGGCTCCAGAACATCTGGCCCTCTGAATGCTGCCGGCAGCATCAAGCGCCCACCCGCCATCCTTAACAGGATGGCAAACATGGAGGAGGGGAATTAGGAGGCCGCCTCCAGGATGATTGCGCAGTTAGGAAGATGCCTGCAAGTTTGGTCTTGGGATCCCCATTTGGTCCTGACGTCGGGGTCCCTAAACCCTTGGGGAAATCCACACCATCAATTGTGTTAGATTTTTACAAGGTGCAGTTTTACTGAAAGGTTAAACATTTTCCACATCATTTTTACTGTATTACCAACTGCTCGAAAAGATGTAAATTATTTTACTATCTGCAACTTTCACTATGAAGACTGAAGATTCCCATTTATAACAATTACAAAGACCTGCAATACTAAACAACTCAATTTTGATTTTTGTTTCAAATCAGTTATATAGATGCTTGGTCTCTCCAGCACAAAACCCAGAAAGGTCATCTTCATAAGATGAATATCAACAATGTACTTATAAAAATATGCAATGCCTAACTGAATCAATGAAAATTGGAAAATGCTAATGAGGGACATTTCTGAATAACTTCCTTCCATTTATGTTCATGTTCTTTCAATTGCCATATGTAGATTCATTCAATTTGAAGGCTCTCAAATTTGAATCCAACATCTGTTGGATGTCAGCAATAAAGATGAAAAAATGTCAATTTATTCAAACAGACTTTTCAAAAACTTTGACTGTCACACTGATATAGAGCCTACTCAAAACCTGCTGAAACACTTAATTAAGGCCAAGCATTTATTCTTACAAAAACAGGAGAACTGAAGGATTCCATGTGCAATTTGTTGTTTGGCAAAGCCAATATATGATGGAAGTAAGGTGATTCAGAAGTTTATATAAGATACGATTAAACTAAAGCATGGATTTATACCTGTGAGATTCTTCATAGCTGGGCTGCTGCAAATTATCTTGCAAGATCTGACGTCATATAAGTGGCTATTTTTGGTTCATAAGCAGAACATTGAGCAGGACTATAAATTCTAACAGATGGAATTTAAAAGGGATGGATGTCTGTATTTCCTCAGTAGTACCAACTCAGCTGTGTCTGCAAGCCATCTCAAACCCCTGATTCAATCATGACACAAAATGTTATATCCTCTTTGATTTTATAGGGATGATGAAATTCTAGCCATAGCTCTGGCTTACAGCACTTCATAGAGATCCACTCAACAGCACACCAGGAAATCATTAAAATAATAAAATAGTAATAATAAAAGCAAAATACTGTGGATGCTGGAAATCTGAAATAAAAACAAGAAATGCTGGAAATACTCAGCAGGTCTGGCAGCATCTGTGGAAAGAGAAGCAGAGTTACATTGCGGGTCAGTGACCCTTCTTCAGAACTGGCAAATATTAGAAATGTCAAAGGTTATAAGCAAGTGAGGCGGGGGTGGGGCAAGAGATAACAAAGGAGAAGGTGTAGATTGGACAAGGCCACATAGCTGACCAAAAGGTCATGGAGCAAAGGCAAACAATATGTTAATGGTGTGTTGAAAGACAAAGTATTAGTACAGATAGGGTGTTAACGGATTGAAGATTGAACAGCAGCAAGTACAAACATGAAAAAAACAGTGGGTAAGCAAACTGAACAGATGAAATGAAATAAACATTTTAAAAAATTATTAAAAAATGTAAAAAAGAAAAAAAAGAAAAAATAACGAAAAATAAAAGTAAAATAGGGGGCCCGTCATACTCTGAAATTATTGAACTCAATGTTCAGTCCGGCAGGCTGTAGTGTGCCTAATCGGTAAATGAGATGCTGTTCCTCGAGCTTGCGTTGATGTTCACTGGAACACTGCAGCAAGCCCAGGATAGAGATGTGAGCATGAGAGCAGGGGGGAGTGTTGAAATGGCAAGCAACTTGAAGCTCAGGGTCCTGCTTGCGGACTGAGCGGAGGTGTTCCGCAAAGCGGTCACCCAGTCTGCGCTTGGTCTCCCCAATGTAGAGGAGACCACATTGTGAGCAGCGAATACAGTATACTACATTGAAAGAAGTACAAGTAAATCGCTGCTTCACCTGAAAGGAGTGTTTGGGCCTGGGATAGTGAGGAGAGAGGAGGTAAATGGGCAGGTATTACACCTCCAGCAATTGCAGGGGAAGGTGCCATGAGACAGGGGCGAGGTGGTGGGGGTAATGGAGGAGTGGACCAGGGTGTCGCGGAGGGAACGATCCCTTCGGAATGCTGACGGGGGAAGGAAGGGGAAGATGCGTTTGGTAGTGGCATCACGCTGGAGGTGGCGGAAATGGCGGAAGATGATCCTTTGGATATGGAGGCTGATGGGGTGGAAAGTGGAAATCATTAATCTGTTCCTATCTAAATGACCTCAATCATTTTTGGACTTGTAATTTTAGTTTATCATAGCTTTACATCTTACTTTTTTTTTCCACAATATACTTTATTCATAAAAATCTGTAAAAATTACATTCCCAAATAGTTTAAAACAGCATCAAGTCAAAAAATACAAACAGTGCAAAGGAGATCAGTTTCCTTCTATACAATCATGAGTTGCCTCACAACCCTTCCATTTCATTGTCATGCCATATACATTTTTACATTTTACAGCACACAAAATTTCTCCGATACAGTTCGAGGGGTTTCCCATGGATCCAGCCCCTCAGTTCAGCTTGGTGGGGGGACCTTACACTGTGGTCTTTCCCCATTGAGCCTTTGCTGCGGCTGCCCCAAGCTTTAGTGCGTCCCTCAGCACGTAGTCCTGGACCTTGGAATGTGCCAGTCTGCAACATTCAGTGATGGACAACTCTTGGCGCTGGAAGACCAGCAAGTTTCGGGCAGACCAAAGGGCATCTTTCACCGAATTGATAGTCCTCCAGCAGCAGTTGATGTTTGTCTCGGTGTGCGTCCCTGGGAACAGCCCGTAGAGCACAGACTCCTGTGTTACCGAGCTGCTTGGGATGAACCTCGACAAAAACCACTGCATCTCTTTACATCTTACTAAATTATCACGGTGAATACTCCTTAGAAAACAGCTGGGTATGACGACTAAAACGGTTACAGTTTGTATACAAGCATTATCTTTATGGTCATCAGACAAGAGTTTCTAAAAGAAAAAACAAAAGGTGTCTGCAATTTTGTTGTTTTACTTCTTTTTAAAGCCATAATAGAAGTGCCCAGTTTCCATCCATTAGGTCATATTTCATCTTAAACAAATTAGTATGTTGGTGTGCAGACAAATAGAAATTTACATATGTCCGCAGAGAATGTACCTTTGCCAAAGCATCTAATTATCCTGCTGTACTGTTCCCATGATAATCAGCTGCAGGTTCAGCATTCTCTGACAAATGAATTTCAAATAAGCAGCAAGAGAAAAACAAATTACAGATAGAGCTGCTTCATAAAAATATGCATCTAAATTTCAAAACCATATATTTTTACAAATTGCACACTACTAATTAATTTTTGAAATTGTAACATTTAAAGGAATATTGTTCTTATAAACTATCAGAGTGTTCATAGAAACATAGAAAATAGGAGCAGGAGTAGGCCATTCGGCCCTTCGAGCCTGTTCCGCCATTCATTATGATCATGGCTGATCATCCAACTCAGTAGCCTGTTCCCGCTTTTGCCCCATACCCTTTGATCCCTTTCGCCCCAAGAGCTATATCTAGCTGCAGAGAGCGCAAGCTCTGTGTGATGCTCTCTTCCAAGTTTGAGCCAGGTTCCTCCATGATCCTTGACATTGGCAGGAGGCTGTCAAGCATGCCAGCCAATGCACCCAGCATCTCAGTGTGCATGCCCATCAGTGCTCTCCTTTATCTCACCCCATTGTCCTCGTCTGAGTCCTCTTCAGCTGCAACTTATTTGCGATCCCATCTTCCAGTGGGCTGGCAAATAAACCATCCTTTCCCCCTGGGCTGGATGCAGCCCACTTGTGCCCAGATGACTCAACTTGTGCTTATCCCAGCTTTATACTGGCCTCCAAGCTGCATATAGTGCCAGTGTCTAAGACTAATCATTCGTTAATGCTGTGCCGTGCCTTTTCTGTTTCTCCTTGGGCTACTGTGTTGGGGCAGGCGTCAATTCTTGGGTTTTTGAAAGCTGAAAATCAGAAGGTAAAGATTGGCTTGAAGAAAGAAGTCCATGCTTACACCATCATGCCAGAGAGCAGGATGAGTATGAGCTGGGAGTTGGGAGGGGCAAAAGGCAGACATATATCGTCATCCTCAATTTTTCCATCAACACTGGATGCCACAGGCTGCGGTGCAGATGGCCCCATGATGCTGAGAGCCATCTCCTCCATCGGGCTCAGGAGCTGCAGGTGCCCTAGTCGCCTACTGGTTCTGCTCTATTCTCTTCTATTGTGCATCACCTTATCCTGCAAGAGAGATGGTAGAATGTCAGTGATTGTGTAGCACTGTGTTTGGGTCATGTGCATGCCATAACTGCAGGTATGTGGGCAGCAAGAGGTGGAGGTGAGGATGACAGCATTGGTAAGTGTATGAGGGCGAGGTGTAATATCGGGATGTTCAGTGTGATGGGGGTCTGGTGCATTGAACAATATGAGAGGTTGGTGGAGCTGTGGGTAGGAGATGTTTTTCCCTTGATCACCCCCGTGTAGTCATTAGACTTGTGGCACTGCTGCCTGGTCCTCGGGTACAGACTCTGGATGTGACCTCCCTGGTGACTTGCTCCTACTCCCTTCTAAGGGTGATCCTTGAGGACCTCCTTGCAACACCCCACCCCCGACCACCCCCCCACCCCCACCCCCGCCCCACAGAACCACTGTTCACCTCCATCGCTAATGCTTCCAGCGGTGCATCTGTCACCCTGGAACTCACTTTCAACCCTGGTGTTCCATTTTCCATCTTTTAGATTTCATCTATATTATTCAGTGCAGCTTCCCTCTTCCCTTTAAGAGGGGCATCCTGCCTTTGAGAACCGAGTGCTGGCTTCACCACGTGCTCTCAGATCAATGCTGCTCAGGCCATTGTTGTGCACAAGGCAGCCAGGAACACAAAGAGGCAATGGGCAGCAAGAAATTCATTTGGCCCATGCTACAATCAAGTAAATGAAGTGGGAGCACCATGTTTCGTGCTGCCCACCTCCAACAGAACCAACGCAAGTAGGTCGTGAATCATGACACCCAAAAAAAGGGCAAAAGAATTTTCTGTACTGCGGTGGATTATCATTCTCGATTATTGTGCTCTGGAGTGGAATTTGAACCCACAACTTTCGGACTCACAGGCGCGAGTGCCATGGCTTACACCAGCATAATAGGTGAGTATTCTGGATCTCCATGCACTTACCATGCAATAGTGTGGTAGGACGCACTTGAACCAACAATTCTCCACAAGGTTTGAGCTCTAATCTTGGTGTGTTATCACAAGAAAACATTGAGCAGAAGCTAGGCACTTTCCTACAGGCAGTGGGAGAAAATTTAAAAGGGTCACCTGTTGGCTGCTGTAGCAAACTACAACAACCAGTTACAAAACAGCATTACTAAATGTGTGGTATGAGTTTGCCTGTCCTATTTCCAATGTCGGCAATGATGTACAACACAAGGAGACATGAAGGAAAAATATGGAAATTAAGAAATTCATTTTTAAATGCATTAACAAATGTTGTTGCTGCTGCAGCAGATGCAATGTAAACATATCTCTGAGACAAACTACTAGTTTTTGAGTAGAGTTTTCAGAATGCATTGCTGCAACTTATTCCAGAAACTGTGGTGATAATACTCCCTGAAAACTACAAAAGCAGCCAGCTTGCACTTAGGGGTGGCACAGTGGCGCAGTGGTTAGCACCGCAGCCTCACAGCTCCAGTAACCCGGGTTCAGTTCTGGGTACTGCCTGTGTGGAGTTTGCAAGTTCTCCCTGTGTCTGCGTGGGTTTCCTCTGGGTGCTCCGGTTTCCTCCCACATGCCAAAGACTTGCAGGTTGGTAGGTAAATTGGCCATTATAAATTGCCACTAGTATAGGTAGGTGGTAGGGAAATATAGGGACAGGTGGGGATGTTTGGTAGGAATATGGGATTAGAATAAATGGGTGGTTGATGGTTGGCACAGACTCGGTGGGCCGAATGGCCTGTTTCAGTGCTGTATCTCTAAACTAAACTAAATCAATTTTTAGTAAGCTGATGTATATCCCATTTTATCACAAAGACCCATTGCTTCTTGCATTAATCCTCTTCCTCTACATATATTGATGGATTCTTATGTCACCATAAACAATAAAATTATGATAGGACAAAGACTGCCATATGACAGAGACAGAGATTAGGGAGAATGGGCAGGTACTCTAATTGGCAGAATGTGAACTAGTGACATCCCACAGAAATCTGTTTTGGGGTCTCAATTATTCGCTGTATTTATTAACAACTTAAATGACAGAATGGAAAACCACATATCCAAGTTTTCCATTCACACAAAGATAGGCAGCATTGTAAGCAATGTAGATGGAAACATTAAATTATAAAGGTATTATAGATTAAGCAAAGAGACAAAGCAATGACAAACAGATTTCAATATAGACAACTGTGAGGTCATCCACTTTGGATCTAAGAAGGATATAAGAGTACTTTCTAAATGGTGAAAAGCTAGAAGCAATGGACACTTAGAATTGATGTACATAGATCATTAAAAAGTCAAAGACAGGTACAAAAAAGATCCAAAAAAAGCTAATAAAATGCTGGTCTTTATATCTAGAAGATTAGAATACAAGGGATTAGAAGTCATGCAACAGTTGTACAAATCTCTGGTTAGACCAGGGGTTCTCAACCAGGGTTCAGCAGCCCCCTAGAGGTCCACAAAAAGGTGTCAAGGCATTCGTCAAAATTACACAGACCAACTGTTCCACCATAATCACAAAAGTCACATCTTTCTGGCTAACCTACTGCACATCTTCTAATTTCAGATTGTCAGCAGTCAGCAATTTAATTCTGTAAATCAGAAATCCATACTGTACATACTAAAAGTTGTTTTTAAAATTTCCCATGGCTGGGTAGAATAACTTACTGTGATGCCAGCCACCTCTGAACTCAGTGAGTGAGTCAGTCAGTCAGTCACGTCCAATCTTCCCTCACTATTCCCCATCCTGTCGTTACCCATGCAAGAAGGCTCGAGTACCAGATTTCACATGCCAACCGTCACCATTTCTTCAGATCATAACCTTAAGCTGATTGTATCCCAGTTGACACGAGTGAAATGCCAGATAGAATTAACCAGTGGAGTCCATAAAGAGCATGACTTGAGCAAAGCAATGCCTTATGATTGACAGCCAAGCTGTTCCAATGGGAAATTGAGAACGCAAAGCACGCGATCGCGGGCACATTGTTGCTAATTTAGACTTGAACAATTGGGAGGAAAATGTAAGTGGAAAGGAGAATTATAATGTCCTTCCTCTTTAGATAAAGGTCATTGTTGACGTCAGCATGAAAGAGATAAAATACAGATTTTTTTCCTCAGGCAAAAGCTTCATATTAAAATTGTTATTGTGCTGTAAAATAGAGCAAAGTCAGGTAAGTCTACACAGGATGTTTGTTGCATCTGTAAAAAAAAACTTGCACTAGCAATCCCGACGGAAACTTTTTGAACTTTAAAATCCTCTCCTTTTGTTTGATTCTTTTTATTGTTGAAAATGCAGCAATTGCTGCCAATGTGCTCAGGCTTGTGGAGGGTCTCCCGTCTCCCTCTTCTCAGGCTGCTCCGGTGATGGTGGGGGGACTATGGATATGTTTGAGCTGTTACAATCTTTCATTCAAGCAATGTTGACTTTGATGTAATCAAACCACTGTGGTAATACATTTTTGTGATCTGCTCTAAACAAATGTAATATTTATATTCTAGAACTCACAACAGTAGAATCCATCCCTGTGGGCTACAAGCCCCTTCAGTAAGAATATTGAAGCTAAACTGCCACCCTCTGTCCCATCAAAGCAGTTAGAAGAGCTCATTGACATTTCATCAGCCAGCTCCCTCAGTACCAAGTTCAATGAAATGCCGCTGGAGACATTTTGGTGTGAATGCTCCGATGAATACAGCACTGATTCTTCTGCAGCACTATGAGTTTTGGTCCCGTTTAGAACATAAGAAATAGGAACAGGAGTAGGCCATTCAGCCCCTCAAGCCTGCCCTGCCATTCAATAAGATCATGGCTGATCTGTCCCAAGCCTCAATTTCTCTTTCGGGCCTGTTCTGCATAACCCTCGACTCCCTGGGATTTCAAAAATCTATCTACCTCCTCCTTAAATACACTTAGTGACCTAGCCTCCACAACTCTCTGAGGTAGAGAATTCCAAAGATTCATCACCCTCTGAGAGAAGAAATTCCTTTGCATCTCAGTTTTAAATGTGTGATCCCTTATTTTGTAACTATGTCCCCTAGTTCGAGATTCCCCCACCAGTGGGAACATCTTCTCAACATTTACCCTGTCAAGCCCCCTTAGAATCTTACATGTTTCAGTAAGATCCCACCTCATTCTTCTAAACTCCAATGAATAAAGGCCTAACCTGTTAAGCCGTTCTTGATAAGACAACCCCTTCATCCCAGGAATCAGCCTAGTGAACCTTTTCTGAACTTCCTCCAATGCTAGTATATCCTTCCTTAAATACGGGGACTAAAACTGTACGCAGTACTCCAGGTGTGGCCTCACCAACACCCTGTACAGTTGTAACAAGACTTCCCTCGTTTTAAACTCTAACCCCCTAGCAATAAAGGCCAAAATTCCATTTGCCTTCCTAATTACTTGCTGCACCTGCATGCTAACTTCTTGTGTTTCATGCACAAGAACACCCAGATCCCTCTGTGCTGCAGTATTTTGTAGTCTTTCTCCATCTAAATAATAATCTGCCTTTTTATTCTTCCTACCAATGTGGATGACCTCACACTGTCCCACATTGAACTCCATCTGCCAAGATTTTGCCCACTCACTTAACCTATCTATATCCCTTTGCAGATTATTTCTGTCCTCATCACAAAAAGTCTTCCTACCTATTTCTGTATCGTCAGCAAATTTGGATATATTACACTCTGTCCCTTCCGCCAAGTCATCAATATAGATAGTAAATAGTTGAGGCCCTAGGACTGATCCTTGTGGCACTCCACTAGTTACGGCTTTCCAACCTGAAAAAGGCCCATTAATCCTGACTCTCTGCCTTCTGTGTGTTAGCCAATCCTCAATCCATGCCAACACATTACCCCCCAATTGCCTGAGCTCTTATTTTGTGCAATAACTTTTTATGTGGCACCTTTTTGAAATCCTTCTGAAAATCCAAATACCCTACATCTGCCGCTTCCCCTTTATCCACTCTGCTTGTTATATCCTCAAAGAACTCTAACAAATTTGTCAAACATGATTTCCCTTTCATAAAACCAAGTTGACTTTGTTTGATTGCATTATGTTTTTTGAAATGTCCTGCTATTTCTTCCTTAATAATGGACTCTCGCATTTTTCCCAATGACAAATGTTAAGCTAACTGGTCTACAGTTTCCTGCTTTCTGTCTCCGTCCTTAGTACTTATGCGAAGCTGGATTTCAGCAATGACACCAATCAAAACAAAGTACCAAGCCAGGATGAACATTGACTATGTCATGCGCATGTGCTCGTCAAAGATACCTCCACATCTTGACAGAATTGTTGCTCAGCACCAGTTACAAATTACACAGTAAGTAAGTAAAACAATAATAATCTTCTTCTTCTTCTTCTTTGGCCTCCTTATCTCGGGAGACAATGGGTAAGCGCCTGGAGGTGGTCAGTGGTTTGTGGAGCAGCGCCTGGAGTGGCTATAAAGGAGAATACTAGAGTGACAGACTCTTCCACACAGGTGCTGCAGAAAAATTGGTTGTCGGGGCTGTTACACAGTTGGCGCTCTTTTTTTCCTGCCAACTGCTAAGTCTCTTCGGCTCGCCACACTTTAGCCCCGCCTTTATGGCTGCCCGCCAGCTCTGGCGATCGCTGGCAACTGACTCCCACGACTTGTGATCAATGTTACAGGACTTCATGTCGCGTTTGCAGACGTCTTCAAAGTGGAGACATGGACGGCCGGTGGGTCTGATACCAGTGGCGAGCTCGCTGTACAATGTGTCTTTGGGGATCCTGCCATCTTCCATACGGCTCACATGGCCAAGCCATGTCAAGCGCCGCTGACTCAGTAGTGTGTATAAGCTGGGTACGTTGGCCGCCTCGTGGACTACTGTGTTGGAGATGCGGTCCTGCCACCTGATGCCAAGGATTCTCCGGAGGCAGCGAAGATGGAATGAATTGAGACGTCGCTCTTGGCTGACATATGTTGTCCAGGCCTCGCTGCCGTAGAGCAAGGTACTGAGGACACAGGCTTGATACACTCGGACTTTTGTGTTCCGTGTCAGTGCACCATTTTCCCACACTCTCTTGGCCAGTCTCGACATAGCAGTGGAAGCCTTTTCCATGCGCTTGTTGATTTCTGCATCGAGAGACAGGTTACTGGTGATAGTTGAGCCTAGGTAGGTGAACTCTTGAACCACTTCCAGAGCATGGTCGCCGATATTGATGGATGGAGCATTTCTGACGTCCTGTCCCATGATGTTCGTTTTCTTGAGGCTGATGGTTAGGCCAAATTTGTTGCAGGCAGCTGCAAACCTGTCGATGAGACTCTGCAGACACTCTTCAGTGTGAGATGTTAATGCAGCATCGTCAGCAAAGAGGAGCTCCCTGATGAGGACTTTCCGTACCTCCACATCTTGACAGAATTGTTGCTCAGCACCAGTTACAAATTACACAGTAAGTAAGTAAATCAATAATAATGGATATATGTTTAATTGTATAACTATTTTTATACAGAAAAAGTACTTATGTTGTGTTACCGGGGGTCTGTGGAATTTTTATGACATGGAAGGGGTGGCTGAAGAAGCATAATGGTTGAGAACAACTGGGTTAAAACCATACTTGGAGTAATGTGTTCAATTCTAGGCACCACATCTTAGGAAGGAAAGATTGGCCTTGGAGGGCTTGTAGTGTAGAATAATACCTGGACTCCAGGGTTAAATTACACGGTGAGATTACAGAAACTAGTGTTCTATTCTCTGAAATTTAAAATATTACAAGTTGCTTTGATCAAAGTTTTCACCATATTAAGGAAAATGATCGGGTGGATAGAGGGACACTATTTCCACTGGTTGGGATATCTTAGACATGGGGGCATAGTGTTGCTTATATATTTATTGTGTTTAATTGCATGCAGGTGGTGGGCATTAACTGGAGTTTCACTTGAGCACTTTACAAAAGAAACACTTATTGAAACTGTGGTATGGTTGAGTTAGGAGGTGTACGCTTGTAATGTTTAACTCTGCAGGAGTTCCTCAGGGTAGTGTCCTGGACCCAACTATCTTCAGCTGCTTCATCAATGACCTTCCTTCAATCATAAGGTCAGAAGTGGGGATGTTCGCTGATGGTTGCACAATGTTCAGCACCATCCGCAACTCCTCAAATACTGAAGCAGTCCGTGTAGAAATGCAGCAAGACCTGGACAATATCCAGGCTTGGGCTGATAAGTGGCAAGTAACATTCGCTCCACACAAATGCCAGGCACTGATCATCTCAAACAGGAGAGAATCTAGCCATCTCCCCTTGACATTCAATTTGACCCAGCGACAGTGCGCAGGTTATTGCTAAGCAAGTGCTGCTTGATAGCATTATCTACGACACCTTCCATCACTTTACTGATGATTGAGAGTGGACTGATGGGGCGGTAATTGGCCGGGTTGGACTTGTTCTGCTTTTTGTGTACAGGATATAACTGCACAACTTTCCACATTGCCGGGTAGATGCCAGTGTTGTAGCTGTACTGGAACAGCTTGGCTAGGGACGTGACAAGTTCTGGAGCACAGGTCTTCAATACTAATGCCGGAATGTTGTCAGGGCCGATAGCCTTTGCTGTATCCAGTGCACACAGGTCTTCAATACTAATGCCGGAATGTTGTCAGGGCCGATAGCCTTTGCTGTATCCAGTGCCTTCAGTAGTTTCTTGATATCACGCGGAGTGAATTGAATGGGCTGAAGACTGGCATCTGTGATGCTGAGGACTTCAGGAGGAGGCCGAGATGGATCATCCACTTGGCACTTCTGGCTGAAGATTGTTGCAAATGCTTCAGCCTTATCTTTTGCACTGATGTGCTGGGCTCCCCCATCATTGATGATGTGGTATTTGTGGAGCCACCTCCTCCTGTTCATTGTTTAATTGCCCACCACCATTCATGACTGGAAATTGAATCCAAGAACTCTAATAGAAGGTCCAAACCTTCATTAGTATCCAACTGACAGGCATCCAGCTCACAAAATACTTTATTTCTGATTTTACTTCTGGTAGGAAGCAACAATGCAAAGGTCATACCTTGTTTCCTCTTTGGTAGCAATATAACCAGTGACCACATATCCACTTCAATCTTCCACTGGTCATATGGTTCAGACTCTGAGAACACAGAAGGTAATCATACCCCAACAACTTATACTTTCTTTCTAACATTTCTCACCATGGCTACTAGGATTGTAGTTTTCTGTCTGGATTTTTTTTTTAGCTTCCAACCTTCATTTTTGGGCAACCATGCTCTGCTACCAGCTTTTAAATTCAGAAAGCCAGTTGGTGAAGGGTAGTACTGGAGCCAATCTTTTCTCAGTCCTACATTTATTTACAGAGTTAAACTCTCTTCCCAACAGCACGATGGGTGTACCTACCCCACATGGACTGCAGCGATTCAAGAGGCCAGCTCACCACCAACTTCTCAAGAGCAATTACGGATGGGCAATAAATGCTGTCCTAGCCAGCGATGTCCACATCCCATGAATGAATTTTAAAAAAGATGATCTATTAAATGCCTAGGAGGCCTGGTCAGAGTTTGATAGATTTTGGAAAACAGATGGAAATTCAATGGAGAATTATAACATGGACTTGAATAGACTGTATAAAAGATTGACAAAATTCAATTTCTAGATCCTTGGTTCAGAGATAGCATTTAAATTGCTGTGCTATCGTGTCGCATACGGACAGGCTCCTGGTTCTAACTAGGGTTTGGTTCTCAGACATAGACTCCCTGCTGGATCAGAGGTCTGCTGCCTTGAAAAAATTTCTTGGAAAACAGTAATTTCTTGCAGCCTTAATGTAAAAAATGGGACCTTCCGGGGTGACACAAAGAATACAGGGCTTGAAGGCTGCCAGATTTTTAAATGGTACTGGACATGGGCATCAATATAATGGAAGGGTTAAAGTCAGACAGAATGAGGATGAAAGCACCTTAGTAGATCTGGCTATTACAGCAGAAGACAGAATTAGAACAGCAATAATAGGCGAATTAATCCCAGGAACACCCCAAAGAACAGCTAATAGGTGCTTCAGGAATGACTCGAAGTAACATTATGCAATGAACTGCCCAAAGCAAGGTGACAGGGTCCTCAAAATGACACATGAGCCTGAATTTTGAGGCAGAAGATGAAGATAATGATGAATTCAAATAAATTGTACTGGTCATGAGGCGTTATGGTCCTGTGATGAAAATGTGTTGGTCATGAACTCATTCAACCTTGCACTTCAACAGTACATGGGACAGATTGGTTAAAATGTTATCTAAATTCACTAAGTAGTGAGGATCGATGCAAAGTTAAGGAATATAAAAGTACTACTTGCTTTGGATTTGGTGATGGCAACATATTGAGGTCACTAAAGAGAGGTTAATTCCATGTAAAATTGCTAAAGTAAGCCATTTTATCAGTACTGATGTAGTCTCCAGTGAGATATGCTGTTGAGTAAACCTTCTATGAAAAAGGCACAAATGAAACATGACATGGCACATGACAAGGCAATTACTTTTGAAAAGTCAGTATATTTGTAGTTTACCTAATCAGGCCATTATTGTAGCCCCTTAACAAAATCTGATTTTTCTCATCAGAGTGTTAGGCAAGTATTAATAGCATCAAGTGAGAAGAATCAAGAGGAAAAAAAGGCAAATTGTCTTGAAGTTACAAAGACAGTTTGCTCACTCTACTTGCCAGAGATTAGTTAAAGTGTGAAATCTGTAAAAAGTAATGGAGGATGCCACCTCCTCCCACTGTAAACCTTTCATTACTTTAATGAGATAGTTGCCATGGATCTAAAGGTATGGGGCAAAGACAGAAATATTTTCATTCTGTAGACCTGGCAATCAGATTTAGTCATTCTACAATAATACATAGTAAGCACAAAAGGTGATTATAGACAAGATCGTGGAGAAATGGATAGGGACAGGGGTTGGGGCACCTGCTAAGATTCTGACTGATAATGGGGGGAATTTGCCAATAACGAGTTCAGAGACATGTGTGAAAATATGAACATCAAGGTCATGAATACCACAGCTGAAATCCTTTCAGCAATGGTGATCTGCTGCATAAATGCTGCATAAAATCTTAGCTGATCAACCAATTCAGAGAGCTCAGCGGCATCCTATAAGACTATCCAAGACAGAATTTAATTCAAGAGATTTGCTGTATAATAAAAGATAAAGTTGAAGCATTTACAACAATCTTCAGCCAGAAGTGTCGAGTTGATGATCCATCTCAGCCTCCTCTTGAGGTCCCCAGCATCACAGATGCCAGTCTTCAGCCAATTCAATTCATTCCACATGAAATCAAGAAACAATTGAAGGCACTGGATACTGTAAAGGCAATGGGCCCTGACAACACTCCGGCAAAAGTACTGAAGACCTGTACCCCTGAACTTGCCATGTCCCTAGCCAAGCTGTTTCAGTACAGAAAATACAAAAATACAGACTAGATTCAGGAAGGATGTTCCCGATGGCAGGGAAGTCCAGGACTAGGGGTCATAATCTAACGATAAGGGGTAAGCCATTTAGGACTGAGATGAGGAGGGATTTCTTCACCCAGAGAGTGGTGAACCTGTGGAACTCTCTACCAGAGAAAGCAGTTGAGGCCAAATCATTAAATATATTCAAGAAAGAGTTAGATACAGCTCTTAGGGCTAAAGGAATCAAGGGTTAAGGGGAGAAAGTGGGAACAGGGTACTGAGTTTGTACGATCAGCCATGATTGTATTGAATGGCGGTGCAGGCTCGAAGGGCTGAATGGCCTACTCCTGCTCCTATTGTCTATGTTTCTACCCGGCAATGTGGAAAATTGCCCAGGTATGTCTTGTACATAAAAAGCAGGGCAAATCCAACCTGGTCAATTACCACCCCATCAGTCTACTCTCGATCATTAGTAATGTGATGGAAGGTGTCGTCGACAATGCTATCAAGCAGCACTTGCTTAGCAATAACCTGCTCAGTGACGCTCAGTTTGGGTTCTGCCAGGGCCACTCAGCTGCTGACCTCACTGCAGTTTTGGATCAAACAGCATTTGACAGAGTAAGGCATCAAGGAGCCCGAGCAAAATTGGAGTCAATGGGAATCAGGAGGAAAACTCTCCGCAAATTGGAGTCGTACCTAGCACAATGGAAGATGGTTGTGGTTGTTGGATGTCAATCATCTCAGCTTCAGGAGTTCCTCAGGGTAGTGTCCTAGGCCCAACCATCTTCAGCTGCTTCATCAATGACCTTCCTTCAATCATAAGGTCAGAAGTGGGGATGTTCGCTGATGATTGTACAATAGTCAGCACCATTCATGACTCCTCAGATACTGAAGCAGTCTGTGTCCGGGTGTAGCAAGACCTGGGCTGATAAGTGGCAAGTAACATTCATGCCACACAAGTGCCAGGGAATGATCATCTCCAACAAAACAGAATCTAACCATCTTCCCTTGACATTCAATGGCATTACGATTGCTGAATCCCCCACTATCAACATCCTGGGGGTTAGCATTGACCAGTAACACAACTAGAGTAGCCATATAAGTACTGTGGCTACAAGAGCACGTCACAGGCTAGGAATCCTGCGGTGTGTAACTCACCTTCTGACTCCCCAAGGCCTGTCCACCATCTACAAGGCACAAGTCAGGAGTGTGATGGAATACTCTCCACTTGCCTGGATGGGTGCAGCTCCAACAACACTCAAGAAGCTCGACACCATCCAGGACAAAGCAGTCCACTTGATTGGCACCCCATCCACACACATTTACTTCCTCCATTACCGACGCACAGTGGCAGCAGTGTGTACCATCTACAAGATGCACTGCAGCAATGCACCAAGGCTCCTTAAACAGCACCTTCCAAACCCACAACCTCTATCACCTAGAAGGACAAGGGCAGCAGATGCTTGGGAACACCACCACCTGCAACTCCCCTCCAAGCCACACACCATCCTAACTTGGAACTATATCACCATTCCTTCACTGTTGCTGGGACAAAATCCTGGAACTCCCTTCCTAACAGCACAGTGAGGACACTTAGCTCACATGAACTACAGCGGTTCAAGAAAGCATCTCACCACCACCTTCTCATGGGCAATTTGGGATGGGCAATAAATGCTGGCCTAGACAGCGATGCCCACATCCCATAAAAATTAATATAAAAAAAGAAAGGGTCATAGGGAATGGTAAGGTAATTGGTTGTGATGGTAAGACAGTGCTTATCATACATTACAATCAAACCGTTAAGATTCATTCCTCACAATTAATTGGGATTAATTACAAAATCCCAGCCTACAACCAGCTAATCGAAATAAACTTGAAAATCATTTCAGATCTTTTGGCCAGATGTTCATGGGAGTGTAGATCAATTGACATAAAAGCGGCATTTCTGCATTTCAGAGAGAAGTGTTTCTGAAACCACCCAAAGAGGCAGCAGATGCAGAAAGGAAACTACGGAAACTAAACAAATGTGTCCATGACCTGAATGAAGCCAGAAGTACTTTTTGGTGAGATTTGTTTTTCTGAAAATAGTTTGTGTTCAACTAAAAGCAAATCCCGCACTGTTGTATTGGTATCATAAAGGGAAACTTTCAGGCGTCTTCATGATGCATGGTGATGAATTCTTATGGGGTGGTACTGTGGATATTGAGACATGTGTTATTCATAAGATTATAGTAGAATTTAAAATTGGGAGTCAAGCTTGTGGAGATTTTAAATATATTGTTTTAGATTTTAAACAGAGTAGGAACAACTTTAAATCAACAATCCTATTTAGACAGCATTACTCCCATTCCAGCTAATCATGCTAGGTTATCACAGAAAGATGATGTTATATCTAAAGTAGAGACAGAGAAAATGTGAAGCTTGAATGGTCAGTTGAACTGGTTGGGCACTCAGACAAAACCAGATGCTAGTTTTAATGTGTTGGAGTTGAGTACTACAATTAAGGGCAAATTTAAAAATTAAAAAATAAATGTTAAAAAAATTAAATCTGAAGAAATTAGTACTTAAGGTCCAATCCTTAGGGAACCCAAAGAACATGAAACTAGTCTCTTTCAGCAATCTTCCTGATGAATATTCTAGTGTAGATGGCTTCATAACATTTCTTATGGGTGAAAATGGGAGATAGTGTTGTTTAGTTTGGGAAGTTAAGAAAATAAAAAGGTTTATTAAAAGCACTTTGGCTGCTGATACAATGACTCTTATGGAAGCAGTAGATGAGAGATTCTATTTTTCAAATATTTTCAGTAAGATTCTATACAAGGGCTATACTGAAGATAGTATACCCATTGAATGTTAAGGGGATAATCGTTCATTGTGGGATAATATACACTCTACAAAAAGTGAGAGTCAGAAAAGGTTTCAGATTGATCTTGCTGGCTTAAAACAAATTCTGGGGAGAAAGGAAATCTCTAAAATTAAATGGATGGATGCAAGTGTCATACTCAGAGGGAATAGTGATGAAATATGAAATGAGTTGGAAGAATTATGAAATAGAAGTAAGCTATAAGAAAATGGATACTTTGCTACCCAGCAACATGGAGGGAGAGGTCAGGTGACCCCTCCTGTCATGCCAATCAATATGTTTGTCTGTTGAAAACGGGATCTTTATTACTATCTGGAATCATCTTGAGGAGGCACATTAACATGTAAAACAGCCCATTCTATGCTATTGATTCCTATCATCAAAAATTGGGCTAGCAAAGGCTTTTGCAGGCAGACTGACTCTGAAGCCAAGGCCAAGAGAACAGGTGTAAAATAACACCTATTTATCAAAATGGACCACATTCAGACATCATTATGTAACAATGGTCCCCATATCCTGGGATATTGTATGACCACCCAAGGGGAGAGTGTCTTGAGTCACCTGACCCAAACCCAGCCTGATAAGTGTTTTTCTTAAAAAATACATTTCTCAGAGTGAGGGTGACAGTAAGCCATTCCAGCCAGAGAAGCTATGAGATTGATCCAACTAAGCAAGGTGCCCTGCCAGCACCATTTTGAACTACTGAGGCAGAGAGATTGCAAGGTGACCTTGAAAACTTCCCATCTGAAAAATTGAACCAGGTCTCCATCCACCAACTTTGCACTGAGTTTTAAACAAAGGAATCTGTGACATTTCATCAATCCAAGAGAAGGAACATTCAGACCTGCAACACTGTTAAAAATTCTTACCGGAAAACCAAGATTTCAAAATGAACTCGCTTTATAACAATCGGACTCTAATTGCATGCTACCCTCTGCTCGCTATCTTTTCTTGTGTGTGCATGTGTGTGAATGCGTGAGTGGGTGAAGTAGTGAACATTTTCAGGTATTGTCTAATAAATAGTTAACTTTCATTTTTAAATCCACAAGAAAACCTGTTGTTTTTCTGTTTATTTGACCTTTAAACACTCAGGGACTAAAACACTATTTTAAAAACACTATATGTGGTCAGTTTAGAGGTGAAAAGTGGAAGCCACCCAAACCATTTCTCACCTGTACATAACACAAGTCTTCAACTGATTGTTTTACACAAGGAATTGCACATATGAAAAAATTGTTAGGGGGCCTAGAGGAGGGACATCTTGCAATGTAATGCTTTATACTGTTACGGACAGAAGTGAGATGATAGAGATGGTTTCCCCTTTTTTCACCACTCAACTAACTGAAGACAGTGTGTGCTTAAAAAGTATTTTAACCCCCGAGTGTTTTAATGGTCAACAAACAAACAGGTTTTCTCGTAAGTTTAAAAGATAAATGTTTATGATACAGCACCTGAATATATACACAACTTCACCCACTCACACCTGCATGCAGATACACATACACACACACACAAAAAGATAGAAATTAAAAGATAACTTGCATTTAGGTTTTAAAAAGAGTTCGCTGTAAAATTTACTTTTTCCCCCAGGGTGGAGACTTCAAATGGTGCAGACCTGGTTTTCGTTTTTTCCTGGTTCACTGAAGGAAGAAAAATAAAGAAACTCAGAAGGTTCAGGAGGACAGATGCGTTGTAGACTTCTCTTGTTATATCTCAGTCACAGTTCAATGATGAAAGCCTGGTTTGATTTCTCAGGTAGGGAGTTCAAGGCCAACTCCAGTCTCTGCCTACATGTGCTTTTGTTATGACCAAGGTGGGAGTAATGCACTGTTAATTCAGTCCCACTACGCTACAGGTCATAGCATATCAAATAAAGGTTCACACCAACAAAGAATAGCCCAAGTAAACACTGTATTTCCCCCCAGAATAAAGCACACCAAACCAGGTTTCTTTAAACAACAACATGAACTATTTATTAGAAAGGAAATAATAGGTCTTAACCTCTAATGAGATAAATCTATATATATGAAAAAATTCCTTAATTCCTTAATGCTCACGCACACAAACATACAATCAAAAAGAAACCAGTTAACTGGGGAAAAGGATATTTGGTTTACAGCTGTTTCTTAGGAATAATAAAAATAATTGAAGTTCACGTTCTGGTAGGATGTTTTCAGTACAGTGAGGTGTCCCAGAGTCGAATAGTCGGATGCCACTCAAATTCTCTCCAGGTGAGGTTGATGAACAGTTTGTGATGGGTAGGCATTCACTGCAATTTACCTGTAGCAGGCATCACATCGGTCTTCCATCAGGAGTGTAGCAAAAGGTCTGCTTGGATTTTGAAGCAGCAGTCTAGCAGTAGAAGAATTCTTCAGATTTTAGGATTTATTAGAACACAGGAGGCAGCAGGAATCTTACTGGATGCAGGAATTCTTCAGAGACTGGAGGCAACAAGCATCTGCCACCTTTCAAATGCAGTATTCCTTTTCAAAAGATGCAAGTCTCCTTTACAGAGAGGCAACACTTTTCTGGGTCTTTTCTCTCTTGCTCCAAGCAGGTCAAAGCAAAGCTTTCAAATGCCTGCTCTTTGTTCAATTCACAGGCTTTTTAAACGGTCCAAGGTGGAAAAAAAACCTTCCTGAACATGGTCACATGTCCAGACACAGTATCTCCCTCGGTTCAAAAGCTACTCTGAAGAAAGATCAAACCTCTGTGGTTTCCTTGAAACTGCTAGCCTTCCTGTCCTTCGACAAGTTCAACTTCCTTTCAAAACACCCATAAAGTTCAACTCTTGTTCTGAACTTCCTTTCAAAATATTGCAGGAATTCCAATTATTGTGCAGGTGTCTTTCACTGAGCAAATACCCTTTTCTCAGTTTTTTTTTTAAACACACAGAATTCTAACTTCAGAGTACAAAAATAAAAACTTTGTAACACTTTAAAGATGGTGATCTGAGGCGGGGTCCTTCCTTTTTGCTGGAATAGATGGAATTTTTTCTTTTTGAACTACTAACTGAATTAAAACTGACATTGATTCTACTCCAGTTGTTCTAGAACGTGCTGCCACTTCACTCATGCCCCACTGTCACTGGTCACAATCCTTTCTCCTGATCGGTCAGTTTGAATACGGGCTGCTATGGTGCGCCGCAAGTCAGTTTGGGTTTGTTTCATAAGTTTACTATATAGTTCATAATTTCTCCTTGCGTGAACGTGCCAGTACAGAATATGGAGGTTGTTGATTTGATTTGTTTTGAAATATTAAATCCAATTTTTATTTAAAGAGAAAGGGAATCTGTTAGTTGTATACTAGTTGTGTTTAATTATATGCAGGTGCAGGGCATTAACCGGGGTTTCACTTGAGCACATATAAAGAGCCAGTTATTGAAACTGTGATGTGTTTAAGTTGGGAGGTGTATGCTTGTAATGTTTACTTCTGTAAATAATCGTAAGACTGAGTACAGATTGGCTCCAGTACTATCCTTCATGAACTGGCTATCTGAACTATAACACATACCCTAAAAATCAGAATGAGACCTTTCAGCAATGGAAGTCAGAAACACTTCTACACACAGGATGGAAGCTTGGAACTCTCTTCCGCAAATGGCTGTTAATGCTGGGTCAATTGGTAATTTTAAATCTGAGATTGATAAATTTCTTTGAACAAAAGGTATTAAGGGATATAGGGCAAAAGTGGGTATATGGAGTGAGGTCACAGATCAGCCATGATCTTATTGAATTTGGAATAAGCTCAAGTGGCTAAATGACCTATTCCTGTTCCTACATCCTTTAATGTATGTACTTCTCATGAAATGGTATTTCATAGCTACTTTCATTGGTGCCATTCACCATCTGGCTCTGTAATTTTCTTCAAGTTTATAGACTTTAACAGTTGAACAGTTGTTCAATTGATAAGTCTGACAATACAGGTAGCTGATTATGCCATCAGGCCAATTATCAAGACAGCAATCAAGCCATCAATTTCACAATTGTTTCTGCAGAACTGCAGAATTCCAAGTCTTTATTCGGTATGCACCTCAACATAATCTGTCTGTTTAGATTATTTCTAAGAGTGCTGTTACAAACACATTAAGAGCCTAATTAAGACCCTCAATCTTGGCACTGGGTAACAATTGCTGAGATTTCCCGAACAACACGTTTCTTTCTTCAAAGGCCATGTTGATCATTTAAAAAATAGTCAATGTCTCACCGCCCAACTGAGATAAACAGCATGCATGTACAAGAGGAAAACTCTAACAACAACAGGTCCCTCTGCCTGGTCTAAAAGACGAAAGTAAAATAAGTCTGAATTGTCCTAATCCTGTGAACAATTCAGTAAAACTTGATATTAAATTAGAAATTAGTTAGTTGATACCTGAAATTGTCACAGTCATCGAGTTTGGTTAGGTTAGAACACATCAGACTATAATTTCCCATTGAGAGCAAAAGGTTAAGGAAATAAAACAGAAGACCCAGGCATATAGAAATACAATACTGCAAACTAAGATATTGGGGTTATTTCTCTCATTAATAGAGGCAACGGGGGGAATTTAATACCCAAAAATGGATGGCTTTGGGTCGGCTGGGATGTTAAAATGTTACAAATCTGAATCTTGACTCCAACCCATCTCCAACCCGCCCACTCATGGCTTTAATGGAGGGAGGAAAGCGGGAAAGCAACCAATCCACTTCCAGGAGGCAAGCTGGCAATTTAAATATTATAATGAAGCTGCGTGCCTCATACTTAACAACCATTTTAAATTCGACCCTGGCTAGCCAGGTTTTCCAGACCTCGGGAAACCCGGCAGATAAAGGGAGTCAAAGACTGCAGGATCCAAGAGTTAAGCACCTATCCACTTATTTGCTGGGTTCATTTTATCTGCTTCATCCATCTCCCATAATCAAACACCCACCGAGCCTTCTGATTTCCCCTACCAACCCTTCCAATCTACTCCACAAGATCTGATCTCCGGTCTCCTCCATAACCCTTCCGACCTCCCCACACCAACCCTTCTGATCTCGTCCTACAGGTCTCCCATCTCCTCCACAATTCTGATCTCTACCCCAAATCTTCTCATCCCCCAACTCTTCTAACACCTCCCCAATCCTTCTGATCTTCTCCCAACTTCCAATCCCTCCCCCCTCAACCATTCTGATCTCCTGCTGACTTCAGATTCCCCTGACTGATCCAATCGACTCCTGACTCTTCTGATACACCCTGACTTTTCTGATTCCAACCCTTCTGATCTCCTCCACACAGCCTCCATTCTCCTCCATGACTCTTCTGATCTCCCCCAACTCTTCTGATCTCCCACCTGACACCTCTGATTCCCCTACCACCCTCCAATCTCCCCTGACTCTTCTTATCACCCTCCTGATTCTTCCAATATCCTCCTCAACCCTTCCAATCCCCCCTACTCATCTGTTCTCCCCCAATCCCCTACTGACCCTTCTGATCTCCTCCATGAGGCCTCCATTCTCCTCCACGATTCTTCTGATCTCCTCCAACCCTTCCAATCTCTCCCCAACTCTTCTGGTTCCCTGACTCATCCAATCTCCCCCCGACTCTTCCAATCTCCTCCTCCACGAGGCCTCCATGCTCCCCCAAATCATGTGATCTTCCCCCGACTCTTCTGATCTAACCCGAGGGTTTTCTTCACTGCTGCAATTTTTATGGTTCTATGAAATCTGAGATATACTTTAAATATGTTGCAATTTAAGACATAGTCTGAAACAAACAGCACATTCCAATGATCAACTTTGACATTTTCCCCATTATGTATCATATGTACAACGTACATTACACATTTTTATCATACACTAAATAAAACTCCTATAATTTGCAAATCATTAAATTAATCAGGTAAGTGCAAATCTTATAGAAGTATAAAAATAATTTATTAATTTGAAAGCCTTGTGGAGTACTGTGTACAGTTTTGGTCTACTTACTTAAGAAAGGATATAATTGCATTAGGCACAGTTAAGAGAAGGTTCAGTCAGCTGACTCCTGGGATGAAGGGGTTATCTTATTAGTAAAGACTGGACAGGTTGGGCCTGTATCTATTGGAGTTTAGAAGAATGAGAGGTGATCTTATTGAAACATCCTGAGGGGACTTGACAGGGTGGATGCTGAATGTTTCCCCTTATGTAATGTTCTATGTTCTATGTTTTATGGGAGAGACTAAAACTAGGGGACACAGTTTAAAAATAAGGGGTCTCCCATTTAAGATGGAGATGAGGAGAGGTTTTCTCTCTCAGAGGGTCGTTAGTCTATGGAAATCTCTTCCCCAGAGAGCAGTGGAGGCAGGGTCATTGAACATTTTTAAGGCTGAGCTGGATAGAGTCTTGATTGATAATGGAATTAAATGGGGGTAGACAGACAAGTAGAGTTGAGGCCATAATCAGATCGGCCATGATCTTATCAAATGGTGGAGCAAGCTTGAAGGACCGAATCGCCTACTGCTGCTCCTAATTCATATGTTCCTACATACATATTTAATTGTTGCACCATTGTCTCTGTACCCATTTTGTCTAATATTTTTCTCAGCATATTATCAGTTTCCCAAATCATACAGGACAAAGCTGCCAAGTCATTTGATGTTATCAGCCTTTATTGATGTCCATGAGAAAAACATCTGAAAAATGAAAACAAGTCAGTGAAAGATAGTAGTAGCAAGAGAACAACCACATCTAATTTAATATGACGAATTCTTTGCATATTTCTGTTACATTAAATTATACTTTAAGTCTGTCACAGATTCAAATAGCAAGCGCCAGTATTGGTTCTGAACTGGCAAAAATCCTGTCAATGCCCTTAATGAGTTACATTTTGCTAAGTCACAGGAAAAATAGCAGCTTTTGAGATCAATGGTTTTCGGTGGGTACTTTAAGAAGATTGGATTTAGTTCAAGTGATTTAGTGATTATATTGGTTCAGTGTATCAACACACTCCAGGATTACATAGAATTTACAGCATGGAAACAGGCCATTCGGCCCCACAGGTCTATGTCACAAGCCTCTGCTCACCTGACTTCATCTCACCCTATCACTGTATCATTCTATTCCTTTAGAAACATAGAAAATAAGAGCAGGAGTAGGCCTTTCAGCCCTTCGAGACTGCTCCACCATTCATTATGATCATGGCTGATCATCCAACTCAGTAACATGTTCCCGCTTTCGCCCCATACCCTTTGATACCTTTAAACGCAAGAGCTATATCTAACCCCTTCTTGAAAACATACAATGTTTTGGCCACAACTGCTTTCTATGGTAGCGAATTCCACAGGTTCACCACTCTCTGGGTGAAGAAATTTCTCCTCATCTCAGTGCTGAAAGGTTTACCCCGTATCCTTAGACTATGACCCCTGGTTCTGGACTCCCCCACCATCAGGAACATCCTTCCTGCATCAAGCCTGTCAAGTCCTGTTAGAATTTTATAGGTTTCTATGAGATCCCCTCTCACTCTTCTGAACTCCAGCAAATATAATCATAACCGACTCAATCTCTCCTCATACGTCAGTCCCGCCATCCCAGGAATCAGTCTGGTAAACCTTTGCTGCACTCCCTCTATAGCAAGAACATCCTTCCTCAGATAAGGAGACCAAAACTGCACACAATATTCCAGGTGTGGCCTCACCAAGGCCCTGTATAATTGCAGCAAGACATCAGTGCTCCTGTACTCGAATCCTCTCGCTATGAAGGCCAACATTTGCCTTTTTTACCGCCTGTTGCACCTGCATGCTTACCTTCAGCGATCTGTGTACGAGAACACCCAGGTCTCGCTGCATATCCCCCTCTCTCAGTTTATAGCCGTTCAGGTAATAATCGGCCTTCCTGTTTTTGCTACCAAAGTGGATAACCTCACATTTCTCCACATTATACTGCATCTGCCATGTATTAGCCCACTCACTCAACTTGTCCAAATCACCTTGAAGCCTCTCTGCATCCTCCTCACAACTCACCCTCCAACCCAGTTTTGTGTCATCTGCAAATTTGGAGATATTACATTTAGTTCCCTCATCTAAATCATTAATATATATTTTGAATAGCTGGGGTCCTAGCACCAAACCCTGCGGTACCCCACTAGTCACTGCCTGCCATTTGGAAAAAGACCCGTTTATTCCTACTCTTTGTTTCCTGTCCGCCAACCAATTTTCTATCCATTGCAATACACTACCCCCAATCCCATGCACTTTAATTTTACACGCTAATCTCTTATGTGGGACTTTGTCGAAAGACTTCTGAAAATCCAAATAAACCACTTCCACTGGCTCCCCCTCATCAACTCTACTTGTTACATCCTCGAAGAATTCTAGTAGATTTGTCAAGCATAATTTCCCTTTCGTAAATCCATTCTGACTCTGCCCGATTCTATCACTGTTCTCTAAGTGCTCTGCTATAAAATATTTGCTAATGGGCTCTAGAATTTTCCCCACTACTGACATCAGGCTGACTGGTCTATAATTCCCTGCTTTCTCTCTACCTCCCTTTTTAAATAGTGGGGTTACATTAGCTACCCTCCAATCTGTAGGAACTGTTCCAGAGTCTATAGAATCTTGGAAGATGACCACCAATGCATCCACTATTTCTAGGGCCACTTTCTTAAGTACTCTGGAATGCATACCATCAGGCCCTGGGGATTTATCGGCCTTCAATCCCATCAATTTCCCCAACACCATTTCTCTACTAATACTGATTCCTTTCAGTTCCTCTCTCTCACTGAGCCCTGTGTTCCCCAACATTTCTGGTATGATATTTGTGTCCTCCTTTGTGAAGACAGTATTTAGTTGGTCAGCCTTTCTTTGTTCCCTGTAATAAATTCCCCTGTTTCTGACTGTAAGGGGCCTACATTTGTCTTCACCAATCTTTTTCTCTTCACATACATATATAAACTTTTACAGTCAGTTTTTATGTTCCCCGCAAGCTTGCTCTCGTATTCTATTTTCCCCTTCTTAATTAATCCCTTGGTCCTCCTTTGCTGAATTCAAAACTGCTCCCAATCCTCAGGTCTGTTGTTTTTTCTGGCAAATTTATATGCCTCTTCCTTGGGTGTAATGCTATCTCTAATTTCCCTTGTAAGCCATGGTTTGGCTATCTTTCCCATTTTACTTTTGCGCCAGACAGGGATAAACAATTGTTGCAGTTCATCCATGCGCTCTTTAAATGTTTGCCATTGCCTATCCACCCTCATCCCTTTAAGTAACGTTTCCCAATCCGTCATAGCCAACTCGCGCCTCATACCTTCGTAGTTTCCTTTATGAAGATTCAGGACCTTAGTCTCAGAATCAACTACGTCACTCTCCATCTTGATGAAGAATTGTATCATATTATGCGCGCTCGTCCCCAAGGGGCCTCGCACCACTTGATTGTCAATTATTCCTCTCTCATTACACCATACCCAGTCTAGGATGGCCTGTTGTCTGGTTGGTGCCTCAACGTATTGGTCCAGAAAACCATCCTGTACACACTCCAAGAATTCCTCCTCTATTGTATTGTGACTAATTTGATTTGCCCAATCTATATGCAGATTAAAGTCACCCATAATTACAAATGTTTCTTTATTGTATGCATGTCTAATTTCCTGTTTAATGCCATTACCAACATCACCACTACAGTTTGGGGGTCTATATACAACCCCCACTAATGTTTTTTGCCCCTTAGTGTTTCTCAACTCTACCCATACAGATTCCAGATCATCAGAGCTAATATCTTTCCTCACTATTGCGTTAATTTCCTCTTTAACCAGCACTGCAACTCCACCGTCTTTTGCTTTTTGTCTGTCCTTCCTAAATACCGAATACCCCTGGATGTTCGTTTCCCATCCCTGGTCACCTTGCAGCCATGTCTCCATAATCCCGACTACATCATACCCGTTTACATCTATTGTCACAATTAATTCATCCACTTTATTGCGAATGCTCCACACGTTAAAGCACAAAGCCTTAAGGCTTGTCTTTTTAACATTACTTGTCCCCTTCCCACAATTTTTCACTGTGGCCCTGTTTGATTCTGGCCCTTGCTTTCTCTACCACTTTTCTTATTCCCCTTACTGTCTTTTGTTCTTGTCTTTGATCCCCCTCCTCTGACTCCTTGCAAAGGTTCCCACCCCCCTGCTATTTTATTTTAAACCCTCCCAACCACTCTAGCAAATACTCCCCCGAGGAGATCAGTCCCGGTCCTGCCCAGGTGTAACCCTTCCAGTTTGTACTGGTCCCATCGCCCCCAGAACCGGCCCCAATGTCCCAGGAATATAAAACCCTTCCCCTTACACCATCTCTTCAGCCATGTATTCATCTGATATATCCTTCTATTTCTACTCTGACTCGCACATGGCACTGGTAGTAATCCTGAGATCACTACCTTTGAGGTCCTACTTTTCAACTTACTTGCGAGCTCCCTATATTCTGCTTTTAGGACATCATCCATTTTTTTACCTATGTCATTTGTACCAATGTGTATCACGACCACTGGCTGTTCACCCTCCCCCTTCAGAATGTCCTGTAACCGCTCTGAGACATCCTTGACGCTAGCACCAGGGAGGCAACATACTATCCTGGAGTCTCTTTTGTGGCCACAGAAACGCCTATCTATTCCCCTTACAATCGAATCCCCTATAACTATTGCATTCCCACACTTTTTACTCCTCCCCTGTGCAGCAGAGCCAGCCGTGGTGCAACGAATTGGGCTGTTGCTGCTTTCCCCTGAGAGGCCATACTCCCCAACAGTATCCAAAGCAGTATATCTGTTTTGCAGGAGAATAGCACAGGAGATTCCTGAACTGCCTGCCTAGTCCTCTTGCTCTGCCTGGTGGTCACCCATTCCCTTCCTGCCTGTGGTGTCTGAGCCTGTGGTGTGGCCACCTCTCTATACGTGCTATCTACGATACTCTCCGCCTCGTGGATGCTCCACAGTGTCCCCAGCTGCCGCTCCAGCTCCGAAACCTGGGTTTCCAGAAGCTGCAGCTGGACACACTTCCTGCACACATGCCAGTCCCAGGCACTGGAAATGTTCCTGGCTTCCGACATGGAGCACGAGGCGCACAGCACAGCTTTGAGCTCTCCTGCCATGGCTTAACCCTTTAAATTAATCTTTTGAAAGATGTTAATGTCAAATAATTTCAGTTAATCTGGGGTCCTTCTTCCCTGATCTTCGTTACTACAGAAGTCCCTAAAAAACACTACTTACTATATATGAAATAAACTGTAAACCTTTCTTACCTTAGATACTTACCCAGCTATTTAGAGCTATTCCCTAACAGCAGTGACTCACCAACCAATCACCTTGCAGCTTTCCTGTAATGTCACTGTTGGCTTTTTTTTTCAAAACTCTGGCGCGCTGAAAGAGGTCCAACTGCTCTCCGTTCCTGAAAGTAAGTGAAGGCCCCAAGCCTCGCGCTGGATTTATCCGCTCCCGGTTCTGGTTGTTTCCACACAGATCCGACTGCTCTCCGCTCCTGAAGGTAAGTGAAGGCCCCAAGCCTCGCGCTGGATTTATCCGCTCCTGGTCCTGGTTGTTTCCACACAGGTCCAACTGATCTCCGCTCCTGAAGGTAAGTGAAGGCCCCAAGCCTCCCGGTTCTGGTTGTTTCCACACAGGTCCGACTGTTCTCCGCTCCTGAAGGTAAGTGAAGGCCCCGAGCCTCACGCTGGATTTATCCACTCCCGGTTCTGGTTGTTTCCACACAGATCCGACTGCTCTCCGCTCCTGAAGGTAAGTGACGGCCCCGAGTCTTGCGTTGGATTTATCCGCTCCCGGTTCTGGTTGTTTCCACACAGGTTCGACTGCTCTCCGCTCCTGAAGGTAAGTGAAGGCCCCAAGCCTCACGCTGGATTTATCCGCTCCCGGTTCTGGTTGTTTCCACACAGATCCGACTGCTCTCCGCTCCTGAAGGTAAGTGACGGCCCCAAGTCTTGCGTTGGATTTATCCGCTCCCGGTTCTGGTTGTTTCCACACAGGTCCGCCTGCTTCCCGCTTCTGAAGGTAAGTCCTTCACGCACTTACCTAGCTTTCCCTTAACTGCATCTATGCTATTTCCTCAACCATTCCATATGGCAGAAGTTCAACATTCTCATAACTCTCTCAGTAAAGAAGTTTCTCTTGAATTCCTTATTCAATTATCATATTTTTACATAGAATATGCAGCACAGAGACAGGCCAAACAATCAAACTAGCCTGTGCTGCTGTTTATACTCCACACATCTCCTCCCATTCCATTTGCCTCATCTCAGCCTTTCAGCATATTTTTCTATTCCCTTTTTCTTCTTGTACTCATTTTGAAAGCATCTAATCTATTTGCCTCAACTATTTCCTGTAGCAGGGAGTCACACATTATAACTGCTCTCTGAATAAAGAAATTTCTCCTTATTTCCTTGTTGGATTTATCAGCAACTATCTTGTATTTCTGATCTTCTAGTTCTAATGAAAGGTCACAGACCTGAAATGTTAACTCTGGTTCTCTCTCCATAAATGCTGCCATACCTGCTGAGTATTTCCAGCATCTTCTCTTTTTATTTCAGATTTCCAGCATCTGCAGTATAGTTTAATCAAGGCTATATATAAGATTAACCTAACTCCTCTGCTTTTGAATTCTAGAAATTAACCCTAACACTTTCTTTGCAGTTTTAATGGCTTTGTTAACCTGTAGTGCTACTTTTAATGATTTAGGGGTGCATCTATACCCCTAAATCTCTATATGCCTGTACCCCATCTAGACCTTATTTTCCAAGAAGTAGGTAGGGTCCTTAGTCTTTCTGCTACAATGCACCACCTCACATTAATCTATATTGAAATTCATTCGCCATTTACATGCCCATTCTGCAAGTTTGTTCACAAATTCTTGCATCATGCCATGAAATCATCATTGTTCTATATTCCTTTGTAATTTGTTATTTAGTCTTCCTTTCCTTTTTTCTTTTCCTTTTTGGCCAGTATTAATTCTGTATTAACTATACACCACCAGCGAATCCTCCCTGCCTATCCCACACCACCACCACCATTTGCTGTTGTGTACAAATTTGGATATAGTGCATCCAATTCATGAGTCTAAATCATTTATGTAATTGTGAGCACAAGTTGTTCCAGCAGTAATCCCCATGGAATGCGACTTCCCACATTCCACCAGTCTAAGTAACTAACTCAAACCCCCACTCTCTATTTTGTCGCCAGCTCTGGCCTTAGTCATGAGTCTACTGTGCAGTACCGTAATACAGGCCTTTTACGAACCTATGTATATCACATCCATTGCATGGTAAGATAGGAATTAACATCACTGCTTTCCTTACATGTTGAGTGCTTAAGCATTAAATCAGGGTCAAGTGGTTCCTCACAGGGCAATAGGAAAATTCTGAGGATGGTGTCCAAAATAACTCTCATACAGCCACTTTCAGAGCAACACCAGCTGAGGTCTAGTAGCAGGCAACTGTCAGTGAGGGGCATAATGTATAAAGGTCATACTGTCATAGAATCAGAGAGTCATTTACGGCACAGAAGGAACCCATTCAGCCCTCTGAGTCCACGGAAAAATCCAGTCAGTCCCACTTCCCCGCTTCATCCGCATAGCCCTACAAGTTAATTTCCTTTAAGTGGCCATCCAATTTTCTTTTGAAGTCATTGATTGTCTCTGCTTCTACCAACCTTGTGGGCAGTGAGATTCAGGTGATTACCACCCGTTATGTAAAAAGGTTCTTCCAATATTCCCCCTGCATCTCTTGCCCAAAACCTTCAATTTATGTCCCCTCGTCCTTATACCATTAGGTAATGGGAACAGTTTTTCCTTGCCTAACTTATCTAAGCCTGCCATAATTTTGTACACCTCTATTAAATCTCCTCTCAATCTCCTTTGCTCGAAGGAGAACAAACCCAGCTTTTCCAACCTAACCTTGTAACTAAAATTCCCCATCCCTGGAACTATTCTGGTAAATCTCCTCTGCACCCTCTCAAGGACCCGTCCATCCTTCCTAAAGTGTGGTGACCAGAACTGGACATAATGCTCCATTTGGGACCTACCCAGAGCTTTATAAAGGTTCAGCATAACCTCTCTGCTTTTGTACACAATGCCTCTATTTATGAAGCCCAAGATCTCATATGTTTTACTAACCACTCTCTCAATATGTCCTGCCACCTTCAAAGATCAATGCACATGCACCCCCAGGTCCCTCTGTCCTGCACACTCTTTAGAACTGTGCTATTAAGTATATATTGCCTCTCCCTAGTCCTTCTGCCAAAACGCATCACTTCACACTTGTCAGTATTAAATTCCATCTGCCACCTCTCTGCTCATTTTGCTAGCCTATCTATGTCCCATTGCAGGCGGTTCATATTATCCTCACTATTTGCCACACCTCCAGTTTGGAGTCATTGACAAAGTTTGAAATTTTACTCTAAATTCCAAGATCCATGTCATTTATGTATAACAAAAAATGCAGTGGTTCCAGCACTGACCCTTCATGTAAATGTGAGCACAAGTTGTTCCAGCAGTAATCCCCATCCTCCTGTCTGAAAAAACAATTATTTACTACAACTCGCTGGCTTCTGTCCTTAAGCCAATACTTTATCCAATTGGATACTGATTCTCCTATTCCATGAATCTCAATTTTGTTAAACAGCCTTTTATGTGGTATCATATAAAATGTTTTAAAATTGATATAAACAACATGCACCGCATTCCCTTCATCAAAAAATTCAATTATATTAGTCAAGCATGATCTCCAGTCTACAAATCCATGCTGGGCTTTCCTTAATTAACTCAAACCTCTCCAAGTGTCTGTTGCTTATTTTTTTCCTGGTTATTGTTTCTAAAATCCTATCCACCACTGATGTTAAACTGACAGGCCTGTAGTTGCTAGGACTATCCTTACACCCTTCCTTAAATAAGGATGTCACATTTGCCACTCTCCAATCCTCTGGCACCACCCCTGTATCAAGGGAAGATTGGAAGATTATGACAAGCCTTCCCACTGTCTCCACCCCCACTTCCTTTAGCAACCTGGGATGCAAGCCATCCGGACCAAGTGACTTATCTACACTAAGCATAGTCAACATTTTTAGTACCTTTCCCCTTTCAATTTTTACCCTATCCATCACCTATACTCTCTCTGCTTCGACCTATAGTGTCAGATTCCACTTCATTAGCATCTAAAGAAAGATAAAAATAATTCAGAGATGGAAATATAAATTGTGTTTTTTTCTTTAAATCATTTTTAAAGACCAAAACTGATGACTGCCTCTTTAATACGCAGTTACTCTTTATCTGTAGTATTTAGTACTGTGAGTTATTAGTACAAGTGCTGCAGGTAATTAAGTGTCAATTAATCCAATAAGTAAGAATGGAACATTAATCATATTCAACTCAAAGAATTGACATATTTGAAAAATATAAAGGATGAAATTGTTCATTTGACAAGAATTAATAAGCAATTTTTAATAAGAAAATAGATCATTGCATTAAAGCAACCTAACAAATCTTTAAAAGGTGCCATGTTGCAGCAACAAACGTTGCTACATATGTAAAAGCAAAATACTGCAGATGCTGTAAATCTGAAATAAAAACAAGAAATACTGGAAATACTCAGCAGGTCTGGCAGCATCTGTGGAGAGAAGCAGAGTTAACGTTTCAGGTCAGTGTCCCTTCTTCATAACTGCAGCAGTTCTGAAGAATGGTCACTGACTTGAAACATTAACTCTGCTTCTCTCTCCACAGATACTGCCAGACCTGCTGCATATTTCCAGCATTTCTTGATTTTATTTATTGCTACATATGGTGTTGTACAACACAAGAGGAGAAAGGAATGGCTCCGGAACAAAGTTTTGGCTGAATACTATGTGCAATATAACTTCTTCAAACTGTCTAAATCCTGAACAAAGAAGTTAGTCCTGGTTTCAGATGCATTATAAACTGGTACTCAGCTTTGGAGACTGCTAGGATTGACAAAACCTTGAAGGAGTGCAGTCCAGACCATAGCACAAATGGGAAAGAGACTGCACAGGAGGAAACAGCAAAGAGTAGAAATGCAGTCATTACAGGAGATTCCATAGTTAGGGGGACAGACAAGCATTTCTGTAACATTCATTGTGAGTCCTGCATAATGCATTGCCTCCCTGGTGTCAGGGTACACAGCTTTTATAAGCTACTACAGCAGATAGTGCTGCCTGCGGCACGTTATTGGTATATCCTGGCAGGACAAACTCACAAATGTGGCAGTCCTCTCAAAGGCAGAGCTCCCAAGTGTGTTGGCACTAATCGAATGGAGGCAGCTTTGGTGAATCAGACACGTCTGCAGGATGGAAGACAGTTGCATATCCAAGGTCCTTCTGTATGGTGAGGTAGCTGGGCCAGATGACCAGTGGGGTGCCCAAAGCTCAGCTTCAAGGATGCTTGCAAGTGTGACATGAAAGCCCTAAACATTGTCTATCGCACCTAGGAGTCACGAGCTGGTGAAAGAGGGAAATGGCTCCACATCCTGTGGACTGGTGTGCACTACCACGATGACCAGTTGCTACAGTAACTTGGTAACAGGCGCCAACATCAAAAACAACAACTCACAGTGTCACTTGGCAGCTTCACACGCAGCACTTGTGGCAGAACCTGCCTCTCAAAGATTGTCCTTCACAACCATCAACAAAGGTGCATCAAAAGAAGACACCTCACTTAAATGGATTATTTGCTGCATGTCCATCATCTTTTGTAGATGGAAGGATGCCAACCACAGCAGATAGTGGTCTACCACAATAGTGTTAGCAACTTGGACATGGCAGAGAAGCAGCACATAGGGAGGCTCACACTTAACAAAGAAGTTGACCTTGAGGTACACCAAACTCCTCTTCCTTATCTGCATGCTGTCCATTGATGACATCATCCAAAGACATGGGGTCAGGTTCCACATGTACACTGTCAACACCCAGCTCTAGACCCCTCTTTTGTTTCTTTACCACCCCTTTTTGCTTTGCATCTTCAACCTTATCATTTATCATTTAATCACATCTGCCTTCCACCCTATCACAGACCTTCTCCTTTTTTCTTGTCCAACATAGAGCTGCAATTTCCTCTAATTAAACTTCTATGACACATCTTGGGTCACTTTATTTGTACATTAAACGTACTGTAAAATGCAAGTTGCTGCTATTGTTGCTTGGTGCCTACCTTCCATAATGGGAGCAATCCTCCCCCACCAAAAATCTGATTCTGTTTCTCCATAGCACAGGTTACCAGCACATGTACTGCTCCATTGGAAAATATGAATATTCCTCAATGCCATTGAGCTTTTTAATTGAAGACAGCTAGATTAACAGACATTTTGACATATGTACTAATCAAGTAGCATGTTAGCTATTTAATGATTTTATTACAAGTGCATTGATTGGCTGAGTTTTTTGACATTCAACTCTCAGGAATCATGTGTTTGTCAAGACATATTCACATTATGAATAAAATGATGGTGCCCTTTTCATTGACATTGTAGTTATAGTGTAATTACAGCATGAATCAGAGCTTTGATGCTGTTTTTTCTGTAAGTGTCAGTTTGACTCAGCTGACAGCCCTCTTTTCTCAATCTGAAGGTTGTGGTTTCAAGCCCCGATATGCATTTAAGCAGATAATCTAAGTTGGCACTACAGCACTGAGTAGTGCTGCATTGTTGGAGGTGCCCTCTTTTCAATGAGATGTTTAGCCATGATTCCATCTGTCTATACAGGTGGATATAAAAGATCCTATGGCACTTCTTTGATAAAGGATCGGAACCTCTCCTGGTATTCTGGTGAATAGCCATACCTTAATCAATACCATCAGAACACATTATCTAGTCATTCATCTCATTGATATTTGTAGGACCATACTGTGTGCAAATTGCCTACAAAGTGACAATGACTGCAATTCAAAAGTAATTTTTTGGTTGTGCAGCACTTTCAGACATCTTAAGCACATGATAAAATTCTTCTTTCTCTTTGCTTCTCCTGTATGCAGGAATGCCAGAACCCTCAGTCATAAACACCCAACCTAAATGGATTGATTGCTGCGTGTCCATTATCTTTCCTCGATTGAAGGATGCCAACCACTCTCAACAGCAAGTAATTTCAGCCACAGTAATTATTGCTAGTAGCTTTTGTTTTAAGTAATGCAATAATCAAACAAGAGGAGATATCCTTTGGTGCCCGCTCCCCCCACCCCCCTTCCACGCCCCCCCCCCTCCCCCATCACCTCCCAAGATGTTATCTTTTTTCTTCCAAGGCATTGGTGTGATTGTAGCTTTGTATTAGCAAACCACAAGCAGTTGTTAGTTAAGTTTGGCTTTCACATCAAAATTTAGCAATGAAGTGACAGAGTTATTTCATGTAACTAAGGAATGAGATGAGTACATTTCACACACTTTGTAATGAAGAACATATTTTCACCTGTCCTTGAAATATTCAAATGAAAATATGAACAATGTTCCTGCAAGATTACTGTTTGACAAGTCACAAAAGTTGTTACGAAACAATATCAATGGCAATGTCCCAACATTCAGGTTTTAGAGCTTTTCTGTAAACAAGATTACAAAAAACCCATCTGTAACAATAATTGGACTTAAACTCACAGCTTTACTTCATTTAACAAACATTACTTTTCTTCCTTCTTTCAATGCCAAATTTCTCACAAGTATATAACACACAGTCTGTGCTGAGAAGTACATTTCGACAGACTTCTGAAGGCCAATTATTAGTTATTATATATTTGTGTCTCCAGTAAAGTTTCACTTTATAGCAGTACAGTCTGGGAACCAGGTGCATATCTGATTTATTATATGGAATTTTTTTAAAGGGTAACAATAGTTTACAAGCTGAAAATGCCACCATCCAGCCTAACAATACCAGGTTCACAATAATTTTTGTAATTATATTTTTGAATAAGAGAGTCTACAATAACTGGCTAAGGACCACATCATCCACAATGATACAAATGTGGATCCATCAACATCTCCATCAGTGCTCCGTTGAATTAAGGCATTAAACTGCTTGTGCGCATTTTGCCTGTGTTGATCGAAGCTGTATCCAGCTGCAGCCTTGCAATTTGGTCGGATAAAATTGATGGAGCAGACTGACACTTCAGTCAATCTCCTCACAATAATGATCCAAAACGAGAAACACTTTTTTCATGCTGCCTTGGAAAGTAATGCACCTAAGATGGGTCCAGCAATGTATACTCCTGGCACTAATCCTGGTCTAGCAGAGTTCTTTGCATGTACAAAAAGGTGAACCTTATGTATCCTGTATAGTTTTGTCTTTAGCTGAGAATAATAATGCATTGCAACTGGCTGATTCCTTCGTGGCTGAGATGGCACAACCCAGTCACAGCCTCACTATTGAGGATGAACCTTCTTATAGCTCACTCTGTGTCAGTAGGCCTATTGCAGAAGATAGTGCCTGCTGTAAGTCATGCAGCTGCTATGTTCTCTGTGCTTCAAACCTCACATCCTATCCATCACTAAGACCTTTGCAATATTGCCTTCTTCCACCCAACCTCACACCTGCTACCTACTAAACCCCTTGATGTTTATGTCATCTCTAAAACTGATATTGCCACCCGACATAAACTCCATGAATTCTACTCTCCATAAACACCAACATGTCCAAACCTATGCCACCCTACATCTTCCTGCCTTACATGCCCTGTTGTCCTTGCCTGCTAACTCTAACCCTCAGTGCTCTGTACATCCTTCAAACTTCTGCTTCATTCAGTGATAGAACCATTGGCATCTTGGCCCTATGCTGTGGAATTTCCTCCCTAAACACCTCTGCATCTCTGCTACTCTTCACAACTTTAAAAGTGTCATTAAAAGGAAGCCTTCAGTCACATTTTAAATGCCACACGAAGTTTCAATGTCCATCTCCTTCTTCCTTTGTGAATGAAGGCACAATGTGGGCGGCACAGTGGCGCAGTGGTTAGCACCGCAGCCTCACAGCTCCAGGGACCCGGGTTCGATTCCGGGTACTGCCTGTGTGGAGTTTGCAAGTTCTCCCTGTGTCTGCGTGGGTTTTCTCCGGGTGCTCCGGTTTCCTCCCACAAGCCAAAAGACTTGCAGGTTGATAGGTAAATTGGCCATTATAAATTGTCACTAGTATAGGTAGGTGGTAGGGAAATATAGGGACAGGTGGGGATGTTTGGTAGGAATATGGGATTAGTGTAGGATTAGTATAAATGGGTGGTTGATGTTCGGCACAGACTCGGTGGGCCGAAGGGCCTGTTTCAGTGCTGTATCTCTAATCTAATCTAATCTAATCTAAAATAAACACAATTTGTTATTAGAACAAACAGCCTGTGGCATGGACTGTTGCAGGTATCATTAAGCCATGGGCTCTATGGCTGATCTATTTTTTGCTTAATTCACTTTGTATTAGTTGCATTTATAATTGTTATTTTTAGATAAGTATGCCTCTTTGCATTAAAATTCATCAACACCTGAATCTTAATAATAGCCTAGTTTCTAGTTAAAACAATGCTCTTTACTTCACATTTAATCGAATGGAATTTGAATATCTAGATTTTGATTTTCACTTTTCAGAAACAAACCTGCTCCTACCTGAAAATGGATGCTTGTTTCTGTTCAGGCATCAACTTTTATTAAAGAAAATTATGTAAGATTAAATATTTTCTATCAGTGAACTTTAAACAAACAGTGCACTTACTACATTGTGCTGACTTCAATACCATTGATAATGGAGTTTCATGAACAAGTGCAAGCTGAGTAATATTTTCTCACATCATTTATTCAGACATTTTATATAAATGTATGCTACAATGTAGTCTAGGTATAAACGTGTAACAACAGTTAGGGATATGGCCTATTCAATATATAACCTGAAAATGTAATATGCATCTTACATGCAGTACTGACAGTGCAATAGCTCCATAACCTCCATCATCCCTACATCCCTCTGCGAATTCTGCACTTGTCTAATTAAGGCCTCTTGTGCATCCCTGATTTTAAAATTCTCATCCTTGTTTTCAAATCCTTCCATGCCTTGATTTACTACATTAAAGGCATTATATAAATGAGTTGTTGTTGTTGTTGTTGTAGTATGTAAACGGTTAGATAAAATTTAGCAGGAATTTATAACAAATAATTGATTGAGACAAAAACAAAAATGTTGGAAATACTCAGCAGGTCTGGCAGCATTTGTGGAGAGAGAAGCAGAATTAACGTTTCAGGTCAGTGACCCTTCATCAGAACTGACCCGAAACGTTAACTCTGCTTCTCTCTCCATAGATGCTGCCAGACCTGCTGAGAATTTCCAGCATTTCTTGTTTATATTTCAGATTTCCAGCATCTGCAGTAGTTTGCTTTTAATTGATTGGGACACTTGTAAGATGAGCCAATCTGATCATCTGTTTTATGAATATGGGACACAGTTGCTTAACTGATAGGAAATTATTTCAAGATCTCAGATTTAGTATTCAAACACTAATGTGTTTCTCACATGAAATATTTCCATGTTTGGACTTTTCAGGAATTCAGTCATTATCCATTCGCTTCAAAAAAAGAACTTACCAATCATTTCTCAGTGGATTGAGACACTCTGTGCTCTGGGCGGCAAAGTGGCGCAGTGGTGTGGGAGGCACAGTGGCGCAATGGTGTGGGCGGCACAGTGGCGCAGTGGTTAGCACCACAGCCTCACAGCTCCAGGGACCCGGGTTCGATTCTGGGTACTGCCTGTGCGGAGTTTGCAAGTTCTCCCTGTGTCTGCGTGGGTTTTCATCGGGTGCTCCGGTTTCCTCCCACATCCAAAAGACTTGCAGGTGATAGGTAAATTGGCCATTGTAAATTGCCCCTAGTGTAGGGAGGTGATCGGGAATATGGGATTACTGTAGGGTTAGTATAAATGGGTGGTTGTTGGTCGGCACAGACTCGGTGGGCCGAAGGGCCTGTTTCAGTGCTGTATCTCTCAATAAAAAATAAAAAATAAAATAAAAAATACATGAATTTAAGGATGCTCAGATATACCAATCACTCGCAGGCAAGCTGGAAAACCCATGCTAAAAAGTTGCTTGAACCCCCAAAATTGAATAGTGAGAGCATACAATCAGAATTGGGAATAAAAGTTATAATAGAGGTACAATAGGTAAAAATTGTTAAATTACAGTGAAAATACAAGGACAGGGCAAGAAGAGGAAATATAAAGCAGGAAAAGAGGGATGACAGTGCAAGCACAGGTAATATGTTTAAATGTTTTTATTTTTATGTAAAATTATGCTTTGATGCTTTATTTAGTTTAGTGTTAATATTGCAATAATACTATTTCTGATGTTCGAATAACTTTATCGTTTTAATATTGTTTATTTCTGTGCCGAAGCAGAAAGCAAAAAACCAGCCAAACCAGGAAAATAAAGACAGTTTCCTGATTCTGCCAGTACTCAGAATGCATTCACACAAATGTTAGCAATGCTCCAAAGCAGTTTCAACTTCACACCAACAGTGAACCTGTGGGGATGAAAATTGAAAATGAAGGATCAAACTGATGCGGAGAAGCAGAATGAGGTCTCTACTTCAGATGATCTCACTTCATTTCCTTCTGGTGTCAGTTCGGGCTTTAATACTGGATTCATGCTGCATTTACAAAATAACTACAGCCTGGGTGCAAAGAAAAACCACTTGATCCTGACCCTACAATAGTAGGGTAAAGGCACCCTTAGGCTTAAACCAGAAATACTTTAAGTGTAAGGAAGCTCAATATTATTGTATGTACCCTATGAGCCATAAAGCATAAATTAACTTTTGAAGCCAATGTTGCAATGAAAAGAAATGAGCTTTTGTTGACATCCTGGTTTACTAGGATTTCTTTGTTTAGTCAAGGTTTAAAAAAAGTCTGACTGTTTCATATAAATTGTTGAGAGTATTAAAGGCTCCATCTTGCCTCAGGAATTCAGTCATTGTCCAATATCTTAAAAAAAAAATTCATCAGTCGTTTCTTAGTGACTTGAGCTCCTGGACCAATGTAATACATTAACTGAAGGAAGTTTAAATATGACAATTACCGACGGTAGAAAATAAAACATTTTTCTCATTGCAGTAGCATAGCAAAACAACGATTCAAAATATCAAGTTACATATGCCTCATCTCTTTGGCCTTCACCATTTGTTATTAAAAATTGCTCATTCACTTATGAAGAGTGCTCCATCAAAAGACAGACGGCACAATCTGTTAAAGAGCACGCCCTTTGCAAGGCGAGAGGATCTTAGGATAAACAGCAATCTGCAGGATTTGAGGGTATGTTTGGGTACTCACTGAAGGCGACTACCGCCAAGGAGAGTGTGATGATAATGGAGATCCAGGACACCCACAACGCCTTCTTGCGGTAGCTCTGGGCCTCGTGGGGTTTCAGCTTTTGGCTGCTTTCCAATAAACCTAGAAGAAAGGTCATGAAGAAATGAATCGTCTTACATGATCTGTGTGATTATATGGTGTTCGCTGGCACTGCCAAGATCCCAGGTAAGTGGGGGGATTATCGAGAACAAGCTGAAATTTAATCTTTTTACACCAGCATCTTAAGTCTGCATAGACTAGTGGAATCTTGAAGGGCTGGTGGTTTAAGTTTTTTTTAAGGATTTTTTTTGGTGGAGCTTCGTCCTTGACGTGTTCAATAATTCATAACCATTCCCTTTGCCAGTTTCAATGAATCAGTGCTGCAGCCAACGAGTTCTCCGCATAATACATGAAATGTTTGATTTTGATATATATTTAATAATTTACTTCCTAAAGGACCTCAACAATTGTAAAGAACTTTTCTGTTTAAAGTCAGACTGTGATGACCATTAATGTCTTACATTGTGTATCAAAGGCATTTGTTTGCCTAAAAGTTTTCAGCTCCCTGCTAACTCTATCTAATTCGGCTGATTTAACGTTGTGCTGCGGATGCTCTCGGCTCTCCAACATTCAGGTCAAACACACCTTCCAGCCTCCAGCCCCAGTCTCTACTACATCTTTATTACTTGTGCTGAAAGCCGATTACGGATCTCACACTCACCTCTGTTCTCCACCATATCACCGAACTGCGCACTTTCACTTATTCTCATTTCGTTCTCTTTCTCCATCTTGAACCGTTCTTTCTGCTGACCAGATATCGAGGAACACGGACTGTTCCTGGCTTCAGTGGCGGTCTGGTTTGTGGAAGAAGTCGGGAGATCTGGAGGTGTGGACTCCATGGCTAAAGTATGGAGAATGTAGCACACTGACGAGATGTCTGCACAGCCAGCAGAAGATGGAGTGAGGGAGAAAAGCAGAGATTTAAAACGCTAGTTCACGTATGAGAAGGACTCCCGATTCATCAGCACCAAGCTGTAAACTGGAGAGGGTTCATTGACGAGCAGACTCTAATTAAAATTCAGGGTTTCGTCAAATCAGTTCTGAAACACTGTCGGATTCTTGTACAGAAATGTCTAGACTGTGTGACGAACCATTCATATCAATCTGCAGTAAAACAAATACACGTAAATAAGTTAATCACTTGTGCCACAAGATACAAACTGACAAAATATTTTCTTTTTAAGTCTGCACCCTAAGTACTGTTACGTCTGCAAATCTCGAACGTATGTAACACTAGGGCGGGCGGTCCTCGCTCTGAGTGAATTCCACACCTTAGTTTTTGAGACAAGCAACAACACAAGATTCTCTTTATGTCAAAGATTGCTGTGTAGCACTGTAAGGCTACTCAGGGATACATAAGATAATGCTTAACAGTTGTAAGTAAGGAAACGTTGAGGAATTGCAGTGATTAAAGCAGTTTCCTGATCAGTCTTGTGAGCCCGTGCATAAGTTCAAGCGTCAATAAAGGAAGATCTCCTCCAAACCGGAACTCCTGTCCGCCTCAGAGTTTCGGAGTAGATTTATAAATCCGGAAAGATTGGATTACAGTAAACATTCTAACACGCATTTAATGGGCTTGGCTTGTATTTATGAGTTTAGCTTTTTTTCTATTTAAAATACGCTGGCTCATCGTAAATGGCTGCATGCCAATTGAATTGCAGTTGTTTCGTAAAGTACCTGATCAATTTTAACTCCTTGGGGAATCTATGTCTGAGCTGTCAGGTTACAATCTATTCCCTAAATCAGATGATAGATGGCCTTCTCCTTGTGCTACAAGTCACACTGAGGATTAACTTTCATCGAGTTCACACTAGTAGTAAGCAGAGCTTTTCAGGATATATCATAATTACAGTCTGAATGTTAAATGTATATTTGACAATAAGACATCTCGTCAAAGGGTCTCTGAGCTAAGTTATGGATTTTGGTAATAATTTCTATTATACCAAAATGCATAGTCTGTAGACATTTTTGCATAGATTTTCCAAATTAATGATGCTGTAATACAACAAAAACGACCTTACCTATTGTGATTTAGACCAGGAATAAATATTAGACAAATTCCCAAATATCTGATTGTTGGAGCACAAGGACATAAGAAATAGGAGCAGGAGTAGGTCATTCAGCCCTTTGAGCCCACTCTGCTATTCAATGAGATCATGGCTGATCTACTTCAACTTCCCCTGGTAGGTAAATTGGCCATTACAAATTGCCCCTAGTATAGGTAGGTGGTAGGGAAATATAGAGACAGGTGGGGATGTGGTAGGAATATGGGATTAGTGTAGGATTTGTATATATGGGTGGTTGATGGTCGGCACAGACTCAGTGGGCCGAAGGGCCTGTTTCAGTGCTGTATCTCTAAACTAAACTAAACTAAACCATTTTCCTGAACTATTCCTGTAACCCTTGATATTTTTGATATGTAGAAATCTATTGCTCTCAATCTTGGACATACACAACGACCCAACATCCACAGCCCTCTGGAGCAGAGAATTCCAAAGATTCACCACCCTCTGAGTGAACAAATTCCTCCGCATCTCAGTCTTAAATGGCCTTCCCCTTATTCTGAGACTATGTCCCCTAATTTGGACTCTCCAGCCAGGGGAAACATCCTTCCCGCATCAACCCTGTCGAGCCCTGTAAGAATTTTGTATGCTTGAATGAGATCACCTCTCATTCTTCTAAACTCCAGAGAATAAAAGCCCAGTCTATTTAGTCTTTCCTTATAGGACAATTCCTCCATCCCAGGAATCAGTTTGGTGAACCTTTGTTGCACTCCCTCTATGACAAGTATATCTTTCCTTAGGTAAGAAGACCACACAATACTCCAGGTGCAGTCTCACGAAGGCTCTATACAGTTGCAGCAAGACATCTTTATTCCTACACTCAAATCCTCTTGTAATGAAGGCCAACATAGCATTTGTCTTCTTAATTGCTTGTTGCACCTGCATGTTAGCTTTCAGTGGCTCATGTACAAGAACACCCAAGTCCCTTTGAAATTCAACACTTCCCACCCTCTCACCATTTAATAAATACTCTTTCTGTTTTTCCTAGCAAAGTAGATAACCTCACATTTCTCCATATTATATTCCATCTGCCAAATTTTTGCCCACTCGCTTAGCCTCTCAAAATCCCCTTGAAACATCTTTGCATCCTTCTCACAGCTCACACTTCCACCTAGTTTGTGTTAGCTGCAAACTTGGAAATATTACATTTAATCGCCACATCCAAATTATTGATATAGATTGTGACTAGCTGGGGCCCAAGCACTGATGCTTGCGGTACCCCACTAGTCACAGCCTGCCAATCCTAAAATGGCCCATTTATTCCTAGTCTCTATTTTCTGTCTGTGAACATGTTCTTAATCCATGCTAGTATATTCTCCCCAATCCCATGTGCTCTAATTTTGTTTCCTAAGCTCTTGTGTGGGACTTATCAAAAGCTTTGTAAAAATCTAAATGTACCATATCCACCCAGTCCCCCTTATCTATTCTGCTAGTTACATCCTCAAAAACTCCATCAGGTTTTTTAAACATGATTTCCCTTTCATAAATCCATGTTGATTCTGCCCAATCCTACTATTATTTTCTAGGTGTCCTGTTATCACATCCTTTATTATAGATTCTAGCATCTTCTCTATGACTGATGTTAGGCTAACAGTCTGTCGTTTCCTGTTTTCTCTCTCCCTCCTTTCTTAAATAGTGGGGTTACATTTGCCACCTTCCAATCTGCAGGAGCCATTCCAGAATTTATAGAATTTTGAAAGATGCCCACTAATGCATCCATTATATCTACAGTCACCTCTTTCAACACTCTGGGATGTAGATCAACAGGGCCAGGGTATTTATTGACTTTAACCCCCATTAATTTCTCTAGTACTTTTTTAACTAATATTAATATCTTGCAGTTCCTCATTTACACCATTATTTCTGGGAGATTTTCAGTATTTTCCTCCGTGAAGACAGACATGAAGTATTTGTTCAGTTTCTCTGCCATTTCACTATTCCCCACTATCAATTCCATTGACTCTGCTTGTAATGGACCCACATTTGTCTTTGCTAATCTTTTCCTTTTTACAGACTTATAGAAGCTTTTAAAGTCCATTTTTATGTTTCTCGCTCATTTACTCTCATATTCTATTTTCCCTTTCTTAATCTTTTTCTTAGTCCTCCTTTGCAGAATTCTGACATGCTCCCAATCCTCAGGCTTACCATTTTTTTTGGCAACTTTATACGCCTCTGAATTTGCTCCAATACCTTCCTTGATTTCTTTTGTTAGCCACAGTTGGAATACTTTCCTTGCTGGGTTTTTGTGCATTAAAAGAATGTATTTTTGTTGTAAACTATGTATTAGTTCTTTAAATATTACCAATTATCTGTCTACCATCATACCTTTTAATCCACCATGGCCAATTTGCCCCTCATACCTTCATAGTTTCCTTTGTTTAGATTTAAGATCCTAGTTTCTGATTGAACTACATCACTTTCAAACTTAATGTAAAATTCTATCATATTATGGTCACTCTTTCCTAAAGGCTCATTTACAACAAGATTATTAATTAGCCCTTTCTCATTGCACAATAGCAGATCTAAAATAGGCCATTCCCTAGTTGGTTCCTCAACATACTGCTCTAGAAAACCATCTCACATACATTCCAAGAATAAAGTTTACCCAGTCTATATGTAGATCGAAATCCCCCATGATTCTGTATTACCCTTGTTACACACACCTCTAATTTCCTGATTCATACTGTGATTTACATTACTTCTGCTGTTTGGTGGCCTATAAACAACTCCGACCGATGTTTTCTGCCCCTTGCTATTTCTTAGTTCCACATAAACTGATTCTGCGTCTTGATCTTTAGAACTAAGGTCATCTCTCACTACAGTACTAATGCCCTCTTTAATTAATAGTGCTTTCCCACCACCTTTTCTCAGCTTCCTGCCCTTCCTGAATATCATGTACCCTTAGATATTCAGGTCTCTGCTTTGGTTTTCTTGTAGCCATGTCTCTATAATAGCTATCAGTCATACAAATTTCTAGTTGAGCTGACAATTCATCTGTTTTATTGCGAATGCTGCAAGAATTCAGATACTAAGCCCTTAATTCAGTTTTTTTATTGTTTTTGTAAACTCTGGCCCTATCTGCTGGCACACTCTTAAGTTTGCAATCACTGTCCCTGCCATACTCTGATCATCATTACCTTTATTGCTACCTTGATCTATTGCTTTAAAAATTCCCTTTAATTTACTCAATCTTCCCCGACATGATCCCTTCCCCATCCTTTATTTAGTTTAAATCCCTCTCTACTTCTCTAATTATACAACTCGCTAGAACACTGGTCCCAGCACAATTCAGGTGCAGTCCATCCCAACGGCCTCCATTTTCTGCAGTACTGGTGCCAGTGCCCACAAACTTGAACCCACTTTTCCCACACCAATCTTTGAGCCACACATTCATCCCTCTAATCTTATTTACCCTATGCCAATTTGCACATGGTTCAGGTAATAATCCAGAGATTATGACCTTTAAGGTTCTGCTTTTTAATTTAGTACCTACCTCCTCATATTCCCTATGCAGAAACTCTTTCCTAGTCCTATCGATGTCATTGGTATCCATGTGGATCACGACCACTGAATCTTCCCCCTCCCACTGCAAGTTCCTTTCCAGCCCTGAACAGGTGTCCCAAACCCTGACATCAGGCAGGCAACACAGCTTTCTGGACTCTTGCTCTCAGCTGCAGAAAGCAATGTCTATTTCCATGACTATACTGTCCCCTACTACCACTACATTCCTTTTAACTCCCCCAACTTGAATGGCTTCCTGTGCCATGCTGCCATAGTCACTCTGCTCATCCACACTACATCCCTCATTCTTGTCCACACAAGCTGTATGAACCTCAAACTTGTTGCTCAATTGCAAGGGTTGAGGCTGCTCCACTCCCACCTTCGCGATCCCCTTATCCCCTTACCTGCCTGACTCGCAGTCACACCCTCCTGTTCCTGACCACTGACAAAATCAAGACAACCCTATCCTAAGGGGTGTGACTGCCTTCTGGAACAAAGTGTCCAGGTAACTTTCCCCCTCCCTGGTGCTTCACAATGTCTGCAGCTCAGCCTCCAGCTCATTGACTCTGAGCTGAAGCTCTTCAAGCCACAGACACTTACTACAGACGTTGTTGCCATGGATTGCCGTGGCATCCAGGAGCTCCCACATACTGCAGTTGTGACACATCTCCTGTCCTACCATCTTTATTGTGTTAATTAAATTAAATTATTTTTCTTAATTAATTTATAGTTCCCCTCTTCACCGAACTCCCTCACTCACCAAACTCTCTGCTTCACACTCTGTGTACTCAAGCTACACTCAGAGACCCTTGAATTTATACTCTCTGAAAAACAATGTTGAGTCAGGTTTGCTAGTGCTTTGCTGGAGCTCAGAAACCAGTTTAAGCTAGCTACCTAATTAAATAGCTACAGCTACCCTCAAAGAGCTTGTACATCCTGGCTAAAACTGGAAGAAACTTAACTTGCTTCCTAACTTAAATAGTAATTTTATTTAATTTCTAAATGTAAACAAAAACTAGACTTTAGTGAGAGATTAACCCTTAAAATCCCGTCACTCACCAAATTCCCTTCTTCACTCTCTGTGCACTCAAGAAGCACTCATTCTTAATGTGCCTTGAATAAATAGATCGTGTATACATTAGGAAGTTATGTTTATTTGACAAATAATCTTTTTTATTTATATGAAAACTGTTCCACAAAGATTCTGTACGCAGTAAAATGGAAAAATACAGAAAAATACAGATTATACACAGAGATATATCTGTAAAAGGTGTTGATTAAAATTAGTAAGCAGGTCATGTATCATTGATCCAAATTTAGGTCATGTTTAATGTCAGCACGCCTGTTTATTTTCAAAAATAACACACTGTGAAACATTGTCCTCTGCAATTTCTTTGTGTAAACCTCACAAAATGCTCCCCTGTGCTCAAAAACTGAGCACACATGTTGTGAAAGAGCTAGTAAATATTCCCTTATTGAAAAGCTAACTGAATTTCTACGATTCCTCCCTGCTCCTGAACAAATCACACACAATAACAGTTGATAAACAGCGATACAGGAAATTATATGCAACAATGCGTTAAAAGCACAAATGCTGTGGATTCTGGTTTTAATTTTAGATCCTTGTAGAAAATATAAACTTCCAGTTTTGCACTATATTTTTGTGATACAAAAAGCTACTATAGCCTCAAAATGTGCCCCTTCATTATATATAATGTGTGTTTCCCCACCCACCACAACTTTTCACCTGAATTAGATTTTGCACGGATCAGCATTTGCTTGAAAATGTTACATTTGGGTGATTATACAGAAACTCACCTCATCACACAAGCTGCAAACTGACCTATTAAGCATGCTATTTTAGAAACTCGATTTATCTCTGCCAACTTAGGTTAGAATTGATTAAAAGTTTTAATAATTTTCAAATATATTCTGCGAAGTAACTTTTCGGGTAGTTTAATTTGACTGCGCTTTTGCTATCAATTTTACGTGAACAAGTTAGCAAACTTTATCTTTATTTAGAGATACAGCACTGAAACAGGCCCTTCGGCCCACCGAGTCTGTGCCGACCAAGAACCACCCATTTATCTTCATGACTTTGTAAACAGCCTCGCAGTCCAACAATTACAACATTAAATAATGCAGATCACAGTAATAAGTGTCGATTTCAGTAATTGGAAAACATTGCGTCTGAACAGAGGGTGGCTGATTGAGTCTAAGGTCAAATGATGGACCAATAACTTAGCCAGAGCGTGTTATGTAAAAAGGAACAGCTAGGAACTAATAATAATATTAGTCGGTTTGGAAAACATTTCTACTTCAAATGAAGGCAGATGCCATAGTAACGATTTTATGGCTACAAGAGGATGAAAAAAAGGACAACGCCCATGAAACATTGATAAAGGGTCCAGTTATACTACAGCTTCTGACTTCAGATGGTTTCAGGGGCTCCAAGTTGATATTTGGCTCCGGATCTATACATACAGCCTGGAAATTACTTTTGCTATATACGGCCATTCTAATGGGAATTGTGTAGTCTGAGCGTGCAGGTGTAAATTTCTGTAATAGTTCCATGCCACCGAGTGTATTTTCGCATTGTGTATGCCTCATTATTACAAATCTGCTAATGCGTGTTACTTAAGGGGAAAGCCCTTTTCATGTTTCCATAGCACAGGACCTGCAGCGTGCAGATGTCATAAATGGGCGTTAAAAATGAGCCAAGATCTCGCGTGTCAAGAATTGGTCCCTTAAATTTTCATTTGTGTTGTCGCCTATTTGTAAGTCATGGGCATTGCTGTCAGTGTTTCCCAGTCATTTGATTTAATAGAAGAGTAGAGTATAAATACCAAGGATAACATGGTCCATATCCTCCTTTCGTAAATCTAATTCCAATCTTCAAAAGGGAGACTGGTCTACTTGGGGTGACTCCAGAATAAGGGTGTATAAATATAAGGTAGGCACTAAAAGATCACATTAAGAATTTAGGAAGAATTTCCCTGTACGGATAATAGGGAGAAAGTGAAGTTTGCTGCCACGTGGAGTGGTTGAAGGAGATAGCATTTAAGGGGAGGCTAAATACATACATGAAGGAGAAGGGACTAAAGGGATGGGGTGAAGACAAGTTGGTCTGTAGATTCTATGTAATTTTAATAGTAAACCAGTTCTCACTTCCATCATCATTTGTTAAAAACGATGCAAAATATTTATGTAACATCTCTGCCATGCTTTCATTCTTCAAGTCAGTCTCCCCTATTTATCCCTGATTATTCCTATTCTAATACATTTTATGTATTTATAAAGCTCTTATTGTTTCCTTTTATGTGATTGCTGGCCTTTTTTTCTATTACATTTTAGCCCCTCTCAACTCCCTCCCTGCCTCTGCACTACACATTCTATATTCCTCAAGGTTATTTTTATTGTTGTTAACCCTAACTTTACCATATACCTCCTTTAAAATTTGTGTTTAATTTTAATCTATTTACCCAAGTAGCTGTATTTCTTCAGCACCTTCTACTGGACTTCTATTGTAATCCTGGGAGGAATTCACAGATCCAACGAAAAGAAACACTTGTATTTATATAGCGCCTTTCACAACCACCGGACATCTCAAAGCACTTTACAGCCAATGAAGTACTTTTGAAGCCATATAGTCATAGAGTAATTTACGGCACAGAAGAAGGTCATTCAGCCCATCAAGTCCATTGCTGGCTCTCCATGGAGCTATCCATTCAGTCCCACACCCCTGCTTGAACACAATAGCCCTGCAAGTTTATCTCCTTCAAGTGGCCATCCATTTTCCTTTTGAAGTAATTTATCATGTCCACTTACACCACCCTTATGGACAGCGAGTTCCAGGTCATTACCACCCACAAGGTAAAATAGTTCTTCCTCATATTTTCCCTGCATCTTTTACCCATAAACCTTCAATCTGTGTCTCCTAGTCCTTGTACCATTAGTTAATGGGAACAGTTTTTCCTTGTCTAATTTATCTAAGCTTGTCATAATCTTGTACACCTCTGTTAAATCTCCCCTCAATCTCCTTTGCTCTAAGGAGAACCCTAGCTTTTCCAACCTAATGTAACTAAAATCCCCCATCCCTGAAATCATTCTGGTAAATCTCCTTTGCATCCTCTCAAGGATGCTCACATTCTTCCTAAAGTGTAGTGATCAGAACTGGACGCAATACTCCAGTTACAGCTTAACCAGAGCCTTGTAAAGTTTAGCATAATTTCTCTGCTTTTGTACTCAATGCCTCTATTTATGAAGCCCAAGATCTCATATGCTTTATTAACCACTCTGTCAATGTGTCCTGCCATCCACTGATGCCAGTACTGGAGGGCATCAGTGGATGCAATCATAGCCCACATATTTTCAGCATTGTGATCATTTTGTACTCTAAGCATCTCATAATTGAAAATTTTCCATTGCTGATTTGTCAACCTGTTTAATTTTTCACAAAACCTTTTTTATTCCTTTCAGGTGTTAAGGAACGCAAGCTCCAGCCGCTGATGGGGACTAATGCCCCTCGAGATCCTTCTTCCCCTTCACTTCCCTCTGACCCCATCCCTTCTGATCTGACCCCTTGCCGTGTATTCTGTATACCTTCTGACCTTCCTCTCTCTGAGGCTGAATGTTCTATATTCAGCAAAGGACTCAGTTTTATCCCCTTATGCTACCACCTGAATGAATTTCGCGCTCGGCATGACGTTGAGCTCTTCTTCCGTCGCCTTCTCCTCCGTGGTCACTTCTTTGACCAGGACTCCTCCCCCCTGCAGACCCACTCACCCGCCTCCAGCATTCTCCCTCCACCTGGACCCCTCCCTCTTACCCACTCTTGATCTATTCATTGAGAACTATCGGCGAGACATCAGCCGTCTCAATTTCTCTGCTCCCCTCACTCACTCTAAGCTGTCTCCCTCTGAACTTGCTGCACTCCGTTCTCTCAGGTCTAACCCCGACATTGTGATCAAACCTGCAGACAAGGGTGCTGGTGTTGTCTGGCGTACCAACCTCTACCTCAGCAGAGGCTGAGTGCCATCTCTCAACTTCTTCCTACCTCCCCCTGGACAATGACTCCACCACTGAACATCAAGCTACTGTTCACAGGACTATCACTGACCTCATCTCCTCTGAGATCTTCCCTCTACAGCTTCCAAACTTATAGTCCCACAACCCCTGACAGCCCGCTTCTACCTCCTTCCTAAATTCCACAAACAGGACTGTCCTGGCAGACCCATCGTTTCAACCTGTTCCTGCCCCACCGAATTTATTTCTTCCTCTCTTGACTCTATCTTTTCTCCACTGGTCCAGTCTCTTCCCACCTACATCCGTGACTCTTCTGATGCCATACGTCATTTTGACAATTTCCAGTTTCCTGGCCCTAACCGCCTCCTCTTCACTATGGACGCTCAATCTCTCTATACCTCCATCCTCAACCAGGACGGTTTGTGGGCTCTCCGCCTCTTCCTTGAGCAGAGGCCCAACCAGTCACCATCCACCACCAACCTCCTCCGTCTGGCTGACCTTGTTCTCGCACTGAATAACTTCTTCTTCAACTCCACTCAGTTCCTTCAAGTTGTTCCTGTGGGTACTCACATGGGTCCTAGTTATGCCTGTCTTTTTGTGGGATATGTCCAACATTGCTTGTTCCAGTCCTACTCAGGCCCCCTCCCCCAACTCTTTTTCTGGTACATTGATGACTGTATCGGTGCCGTTTCCTGCTCCCGCCCCGAAATGGAAAACTTTATCAACTTTACTTCCAATTTCCACCTTTCTCTCACATTTACATGGTCTATCTCCCACACTTCCCTTCATTTCCTTGACTTCTCTGTCTCCATCTCTGGGGATAGGCTGTCTACTAATATTTATTATAAACCCACTGACTCACACAGCTACCTCAACTACACTTCTTCACACCCTGCCTCTTGTAAGGACTCCATTCCATTCTCCCAGTTTCTCCATCTCCGACACATCTGCTCTGATGATGCAACCTTCCACAACAGTGTCTCTGATATGTCTTCCTTTTTCCTCAACCGAGGATTCCCCCCCCACTGTGGTTGACAGGGCCTTCAACAGTGTCTGGCCCATTTCCCACACTTCTGCCTTCACCCTTTCCCTCTCTCCCAGAACCGCAATAGGTCCCCATGTCCTCACTTTCCACCCCACCAGCCTCCAAATCCAGAGGATCGTCCTTTGCCATTTCCGCCACCTCCAGCGTGATGCCACCACCAAAGGCATCTTCCCCTCCCCTCCCCTGTCAGCATTCCGAAGGGATCGTTCCCTCTGTGACACCCTGGTCCACTCCTCCATTACCCCCGACACCTCGTCCCTTTCCCACAGCACCTTCCCATGCAATTGCAGGAGACATAATACCTGCCCTTTTACCTCCTCTCTCCTCACTATCCAAGGCTCCAAACACTCCTATCAGGTGAAGCAGCGATTTACTTGTACTTTCAATTTAGTGTACTGTATTTGCTGCTCACAATGCAGTCTGCTCTACATTGGGGAGACCAAACGCAGATTGGGTGACTGCTTTGCTGAACACCTCCACTCAGTCCAAAGCATAACCCCGAACTTCCGGTTGCTTGCCATTTCAAGATTCCACCCTGCTCTCATGCCAACATTTCTGTCTTTGGCCTGCTCCAGTGTTCCAGTGAACAGCAACGCAAGCTCAAGGAGCAGCACCCGATCTTTTGATTAGGCCCTCTACAACTGTACAGACTAAACATTGAGTTCAATAACTTCAGAGCATGACTGGCCTTTTTTTAATATTTTATTTTTTAACCATGTGCCTGCTTTTCTTGTAGTCAGAGCTGCTCATTATTCCATTATTAACACTCTCTCTGGACTAATGCTTTGTCTTTCACCACAAGCATTGCTTTGCATTTGTCCCAGGACAGCTTTATTATTTAATCTCCCTCTGCCCTATCAAACATCTTCTCCTTTGGTCTCTCTCGCACTCCTCTCCCCTTCACTTGCTTAAAACCTAATTATTTTCTAACCTTTGCCAGTTCTGAAGAAAGGTCACAGACCTGAAATGTTAACTTTGCTTCTTTCTCCACCGATGCTGCCTGACCTGCTGAGTATTTCCAGCACTTCTTGGTTTGTTTCAGATTTCCAGCATCTGCAGTATTTTGTTTTTAACTTTTCTCACTGGTTTGCTTAGACCAGATCCCTTTTTATCTTGCTGAACTTTGCCTTGTTTTCAGTCTAGCACCTTTATGTGTGACTCTTTTTACCTTTTTCTATCACATTTCCCAAATTTAAACCAAGCAATGCTTAATTGTCTCTGAATTGAACTAGAAACGTACAACAATAGCAATTACAATGACTTGCATTCATGCACAGCCTTTGATATAGAGAAATGTTCCATGGCACTCCATGGAGGTATAATCAGACAAAAAATGGGTGTCAAGCCAAAGAAGGAAATACAGGAGGGATGGCCAAAAGCTTGTTCAAAGACGTGGGTTTTAGGGACAGCATTAAAGAAAAAGGGCGAATTGAGAGACAGTGAGGTTTAAGGAAGAAACTCCAGTGTAAAGGGTCTAGATGTCTGAAGGCACAGCCACGAAAGGTTGGGACAAAGAGAGGGGTCATGCACAAGATTCAAGGGAATGAAGAGTTCTGGAGACATTATGGGGCTGAAAAAGGGAAGAGTGAGTCATGAAGCTGTTTAAACATCAGCAGTTTAAATTTGTAGCATTGGGGAACCAGGAGCCAATGTAGGTCAGCAAAGACAGGTACGATGGGTGAGCGCAACATGGTGCGGAATAAGATATGGACAGCAGAGTTTTGAATAAACTGAAGTTTATGGAGGATGGGAGCCCAACTAGCAGATCATTGAAATAGTTGAATCTGGAAGTGATAAAGTCAAAGTTGAGAGTTTGAGCTGATGTAGCCTGTTCCAGATGCTTCTAAGCTTTCTTAAGTCCACAAGATTATTCTTTACTGCACTTTCTCACATTACAACTCACAAATGCCTTACACGTTATGCCCCTAATTTAAGTCATTCATAATACTGAGAGACACCCCATAGCTTGTGTCCAAATGCACATGGCCTCATAAATCCAATCTACAGCAAGTGGACTGTTTGGAATCTAACAAAAAAGGTCACTTTTAACGTTGTAATGGCCTATCACAGCACTACCTACAGGCATAACAAGTATTGCAGGTATATGTGGAAACGGAAAACAGATTTTCTCATTTGTTCTTGGAATGTGGGTAATATTGTAAAGATTGCACTGTATTTTCATTTTCCCATCCATAGCTGCCCTGAGCAGACAGTGGTGGGCCTTCTTCTTGTGCTATTACAGTTCTTGTGCTGGTACAAATGTAATGGGTTAAAATGATGAAGGACAGCAACATTTATCCAAGTCAGGATGGTGTGGGACTTGGAAAGGAAGTTGGGAGTGAAGGTGTTCCAATGAAATTATTGCTCTTCTCAGTGGTAGAGATTGGAGCGGAGGGAGATGTTGTTGAAATATCCTTAGTGAGTTGCTGAAGCTCACCCTGTAGATAGTACTGCAGCTACATTGTGCCAGTGATAGTCAAACAAACTGCTCCATCCTGAATGGGGTCAAGCTTCTTGAGTGTTGTTGCAGTTGCAGCCATCCAGGCATGGGGATGAGTATTCCATGAAAATCCGGACATGGTGCTGGTCTTCCCTCTCTGATATCTCCAATTCAAGGCATCACTGTAAGACAAGTTTATGCAGAATCGAAGAAGCCACAGTAGTGCAAGTGATCTTTTCTGGAGCATATTACAAGGTTCACTCCTCAGTGATCCAGACACCAGAAGCAACCTTTGAGAATACCAATGGTTCTTTCAAACTTTCCTTGAGTAGCTCCCAACGCTTACTTGTCCTCTGCATAAAGAACTAGTATATTGGAGTGAAAGAATCAAAGCAGAAGTCAGTATAACAGACAGTTAAATGCAAAATGTGCTTGTATGCTAGTTGTACATTCAGGGAGTGGAAATCCTTCATGTTCAACAGGCTTATAGGTGCCTTTAATTGGATCCAAATGAAGAAATGAATTCCATCTACAGCACTCAGATTTTGCAATAGCAAAGAACCCAGCTATCCTCTCATATTGCTGTTTAGGACTTATGAACAAGGGGGCTTTTTTAAAGAGCAGATCCAAGACCACATGGATGCAGTAATGCACAGTATCCTGAAGAATGTTATGAAGGTGGCGGCCCATGACAAAAAAAATTCAAAGTGTTGGTAATTTTGATAGTCACTGCCAGGATGTTGTGTATTGTGGAGTATGGTTGAAGGTGGGGCTCCAAAAGTCGGCACAGTTCATCATGTTTGAAATGAAGTTTGAGGGTGGTACCATTCTTTGCCCATGTCAATTTATGTGTGCCTGTGTCTGTAAACTCAGAGGGAGGCATGTCAGCAGACAGATTGGAGCCTCCTGCAATAAATCTTTATGCAGCACTCCTCCATTCAATCTTTCAGTTCCTCATCGTCCTCCAGAAATATCGTAATGAGAGGTATCCCCATATGGAACCCCATTGTGAACCGCCCTATGTGCTGTTACCTGTTCCAAAAAGTGGCAATTCAAAGAAACTGTGCACATGGGGTACAAGAAGGAATGTTTCCTGAAGGGAACAATCAAAATAGCTAAAAAATCTGGCTCCAAGTGGCCTGTCAATGAAATAAATTGAAAATCTCATAAAACTCCTTAAGTTCAATTAAACCAAAAATAAAAAAAGGATAATACCAAAAGTTCAGACCTGCAGGCAGCAATCGTGATAGGCTCTAATAGGCCTGCATATGACCTTTACTTTCCTTGTCAATTAAATTCTATTCCTTACTTAGGTCAAGATAAACTGGTCTTAGCAAAGGAATGTTTGCTTTAAACACACTTTCAAAGTACAATGTTTAATTGCATTGGGGATGATGGAAAATCTGAAATAAGTTGTCGTAAAAGTTCATTTGCATTCTCCCAGCGATTATACGGGTGATGTTATGGTGGCATGCCTTGTAAGATTTTTGTTGTTGACTAGCTTTTGACCCACAATGTACAAACTCTGGCTTCTTATCCCTTATTGTGAATGAATCTGTCTGAGTTTGAAATTCAGAAGGGGCATCCGGTCTCATAGCAAAGCTACTTCTGGTATGGTTGTGAAAATAAACATTGTCTTCCACCAACTCCCCACTACAGTATACCAATATATATTTCACATTTAACAACATGATTCTAAACACATTGTCTACAACTATAACCATTCCTGAGCATAAGTGCAACATCATTTGAAATCATTCTAATTTAAAACATAGCATCTCATGTGAGTTTTATCAGACCATAACATACATAAATTCATCCAACAGATAAAACATGGCAGATGTTAACCCTTTAGTTCCTACAGCCTCAACATCCAGCAGACACTTAGGCACGGTGAAGATTTCTGCAATAAAATGATCCTGCCCAAAATTCACCCCACCCATTTCAGAATCCACTGAGAGCGATACTGATTTTTGTGGTCATGAAGTACAAGCCCGTGCTGTTAGGAGAGGCTAAGGCCCTCAAGCAACAACTTTAATGGAGGTATTAAAAGGCACACAAAGCAATTTAATGGATATAATCAATCATGTTTGTGAAATAGTTGTTTTGAATTTATTTTGTTTTAAAAATTGTTTCAGATATTAGACATTTCAGTAACCAAGAACAAAAATGGTGGGAAAAAGTTTTTCAGAAAACATTTTGAAAATTTTAGTTAGTTCATCAACAACCAGGATAGCAAAATGTTTACCTTGGAAGCTTCCATGATAAATTGACAAATTGATCCGGGACATAATGTGGACTAGAATTGCAGGGTTTTTAATAATAATATATGGATTACACAATAATAAGTTATTGCCATGTCGCACATCAATCATCAGCATTCTTATTGATACCATTTGCCTAGCACATGAAAACCACAATTGCAGAAGTGCCATTGCTTCCTTATCACTAATTTATTCTGGATAAACAGTCTATTATACGGCCACTGTTCCACATTCTACCAGCTGCTGCTTTTGGAATGTTAGTATGTGTGCATTGTATGTGTTTGCTTGTGCATTCCAAATGTATATTGTCTCAAATTTTCCATCCCAAGACACAGATCTTGTTCTGCTGCAAAACTTGAATTACAATTTTACTCAATAATAATTTACCTTCTAAACTGATGCAACTCCTTTCCAATGTACAGGTATGCACTTCAAACATTTCCTGTTTTCAGTAAAGTAGTAGATTTCTAATACATGAAAATGATACACAGATTACTGCAATATAAATCATGAAACATTTGTGCATGATAATGTGAGAGTGTATAAACTTCTCAAACAAATTAAATCTTATTTTAAACTGTTATATAAACAGTCTACCAATGAAGTTGTTCCACCTTGCTTAGAAGCTGGAAATCTTGCAAGATTAATTATTGAGCCTGTGGAGTTGCATGGTTATGATTTTGTGAAGTTGTTATTCTCATTGATTAATGTAGTGGCATTACATGACTTAATTATAATTTCACCAAAGTTGCACAATCTTGTCAATACATTTTGAAACTATTTTAGCAAGAAAAATTTGGTTACCTGTGCTTATATCCAAAAGTGCTGGAAAGTTCCCAGCCTAGGTCTCTGCTCCTGGCCCTGCCAAACTTTACAGAATCAATGGGAGACAGGCTGGGGGTGCATTTGAGGCATGTTCCCACTGAAGATGCCAGAAAATCCAGCATAAGTGCCAGGGCCAAAGAGGCTGTCAGATTTCCCCCTCGAAAGAAATTTTAAGGTAATCCGGCTCTGAACAAAAGAGACTTTTTTTTATAAATTATAGATTTATAAATTTCAGGGATTCAGGCCAAAATCCTAGCCTAGACCCCCAAGTGGGCACCACACCTGCCATGATGGTGGCGGGTACATCTGTTTTCACTAGGTGTCCTGCTGCCAGGATTACATTGGATCACATTAAAGGCTGATGTTGCAGACACTCTCAAGGTAGAGAAAACCCCTGCCCCTCCCAGCAGCTACCCCACCCCCTTCCACCTTACGTCAATGGCCTTGTTTGGGGCAGTGGCACACAAACAACATCAAAAGAAAACGTCGAAGCAGCTAAACGTTTATCGGATACCTTTAAATTCACACAAATACATATCTTCAACAACAACAACAACTACTTGTATTTATATAGAACCTTTAACGTAATAAAATGTCCCAAGGCACTTCACAGGAGCATTTTAAAGCCACATAAGGCAGATGGCTGAAACCTGGTCAAAGAAGTAGGTTTAAAGGAGTGTCTTAAAGTAAGAAAGAGAGGTAGAGAGGCAGAGAGGTTTAAGGAGGACATTCCATAGCTTAGGGCCTATGCTGATGAAGGCACGGCCACCAGTGGTGGCACAGTGGCGCAGTGGTTAGCACTGCAGCCTCACAGCTCCAGGGACCCAGGTTCAATTCTGGGTACTGCCTGTGTGGAGTTTGCAAGTTCTCCCTGTGACCGCGTGGGTTTTCGCCGGGTGCTCCGGTTTCCTCCCACAGCCAAAGACTTGCAGGTGATAGGTAATTTGGCCATTGTAAATTGCCCCTAGTGTAGGTAGGTGGTAGTAAATATGGGATTACAGTAGGGTTAGTATAAATGGGTGGTTGTTGGTCGGCACAGACTCGGTGGGCCGAAGGGCCTGTTTCAGTGCTGTATCTCTAAATAAATTAATTAATTAAAATCGGGAATGCTCAAGAGTCCAGAATTAGGTGAACACAGATATCTTGGAGGATTATCGGGCTTGAGGAGATTATAGAGATAGGGAGGGGTGAGGTCATGGAGGGATTTGAAAACAAGGATGAGAATTTTAAAATCAAGGTGTTTCATGAGTCAGTGTAGGTCTGTGAGCACGGGGTTGATAGGACTTGGTGTGAGCAAGGATAAAGGCAGTAGAATTTAAGATTACCACAAGTTTGTGGAGGGTAGAATGTGGGAGACCAGCCAGGATGGCATTGGAATGGTAACAAAGGCATAAATGAGAGTTTCAGCAGCAGATGGAACTAAGGCATCTGCGCAGTCAGGCAATGTTAGAGGTGGAAATAGGAAGTCTTAGTGATGCCGTGGATATGTGGTCCGAAGCTCATCTCAGGGTCAAATACAACACCAAGGTTTTGAACATTCTGGTTTTGTCTCAGACAGTTGTCAGGGAGAGAGATAGCATTGGTAGTTAGTAAACAGAATTTGGAGCAGGGACTGAAGGTATTGGCTTCCATCTTCCCAATATTTAATTAGAGGACATTTCTGTTCATCTGGTATCGGATGTCAGGTAAGCAGACTGATGATTTAGGAGTCGAGAGAGGTGGTGGTGAGGTGGATCTGGGTGTCGTCAGAGTACATGCTTTGCTTTCGGAAGATGTCGCCGAGGGGCAGCATGTAGATGAGAAATAGGAGGGGGATAAGTATAGATCCTTGGGATACACCAGAGATAACGGTGCAAGAGCGGGAAGCATTGCAAGAGATACTCTGGCTATGATTAGGTAGCTAAGAATTGAACTGGGTGAGTGCAGTCTCACCCAGCTGGAAAACTATGGAAAGTCATTGAAGGAGGATGGTGTGGTCAATCCTGTCAAAGACTGCAGACAGGTTGAGAAGAATGAGGAGGGATAGTTTAATACATAATCTTATGGAATGCAGTGGAATGATATATTTGTAACCAGAGACAACAAAACATTCCTTTCGCCTTGCTTGTCTTTTAATTACAAAACCAGCTGTTTGGATGTTAAGTTGATTTTGAGCTCACCGAAAGTTTTATTATCACTCAGTAGCTTTGGGTTCAGTTGTGTGTTTGTGTGTGTGTTTGTGCCTTTAACCGTTGACTGTGTGGTATGAATTATTTGATGGGACCTTGTGACTTGTGGATTAATATCATGCACCATTCATTTCAGCTAGCACTTATTCAACTAATATATGTAAGATTATGAACATTGTGGGAAAACCCTGTGGAGAAGGAAACATAATTTTAGCCTGCCTTTTTATTTACCAGCCACATGCTGCAGTTTGACTATAAATATTTAAATTACAGTTGCTGTGTGACTACAGAAGATATAAACCAAATGACAAAAGATATCAACAGCAGCTAAACTAAAACAGCAAATTTGGCTGGTAGCAAAAATACACATTCCATGTGTTATTTAAGTTAAACATAATTGCCACTCTGTTCCATTTTTCTGGCACAACAGAAAATGTGACAGGCAATTGAGATACTTATTTATCATTGACGCTACCCAGAATCCTCGTCTCATACAATAAATCCAATTAAGTTCCTTGTTCCATAGTAGGCTTTGTCCACCTTAACAGATATTCTTCCATTTGTCAAACTGGCTATGATTTGATAGAGAAGTCTTTTTCACTTTAAACAAAAAACCTTTGCTGTAAATATTAATAATGGGACACTTGTCTTTCTACGTTCAGGAGCCCTTTTGCTGTCTTTTCAGTGTCAAATATAATATTTCCTTCACATTTACATATCTATTCCTTGACAGTCTCAAAGTCGGGATGCAACCCTCTGTCAGTCTGGGCTCAAGGTGCAGTTCCTTTTCACTTTGGATAAAGGGGTTGTGTGAGTGATTGCAAGAGAATAAATGTGTGAATGAGTGAATATGAGAGTGGGCGAGAGATAACAAGTGTGAGAGTGAGTGAAAATGAATGAGTGTGAGATTAAGTGAACATGAGAGTAAAAGAGATGAATTACTGAGTGAGGAAGTGAGCAAGTGAATCAGCTGAAGTGATTTAGACTGTAAATCAGTGAGTAAGATAATGAGAGAGTGAGGCAAAGGTTGGTTGAGTAAAAGACTGTGAGGCAGAAAGAGACTGAGAGAGTGAGACTGAGTGAGAAAGCAAGAGCAGAATTTTCCCGGCCCCATAGTGGCGGGCTTGGAAGTAGGGTGGCTAGGAAAGTAGCAGGGAGCCGCATTGGGATGACTCCCCGATGATTCCCAATATCAGGAAGTTTCCCAGGGTTGGGCAGGAATGTGGATTGGCTGCCAAAACCACGAAAGCAGCGAGCCAATTTACAAAGTTAAGTCCCCAATTAGGGGCTATTTTCCAGCTTTGCCAGCATTTTGCTGGCAGTGGAGCAATGCCCTTGCCGCGTGCAGAGAACGCCAGCTTAAATGGAGGCAGCCTTCCTGTGGCAGTCCAGAGATTCCAGCCCCAAAGATGGGGCCTCAGGCATCAAAAGCCGCCCCGCAGCCCCAACGATCCAACTGGAGGAGTTTCCTGTCTGATCCGAGGGGCCTGCTGCCTTCTGCCTCTAAGATAATTATAAATCTTTTGGTCCATGGGCACCATCGTCCACCTCTCTAGGTGGATCTGCTGAGGCTCTAGAGCTGCTGGGTCTCTTATTGGACCAACAGCATTGGGAGTCTGCCCATCGTCCTTAATAGGACAGTGAGTACAGAGGGCCGATTAGGAAGCCCTCTTCAGGAAAATAGCTCTGCCGATCTGGCTCCCGGCAAGTGCAGGCTTGGGACCCCCATTTTGGTTCCAACATTGGGGTCCTGAAATTTGTGGGAAAACCCTACCCTAAGTATAAATGACAGTAAAAGGATGAGTATGAGATGATGAGTTACTGAGTGGTAGGGAATGAATATGAGGGAGTTTGAGTGAATGAGTGAATAAGAGGGTGAGTCAATGTGAGTCGGTGAGTGTGAGTGAACATGGCAGAGTGTGTGTCAGTGAATAAGCTTAGGAGAATGAGTGTAAGTCAGTGAGTTAGTGATAATAATAATCATAATCTGGGAGGCACTCAGCCTACAGTGAGCTCCAACCACAGTGTCACCTTCTCACCACCCCACTCACCGTCCTGCAGTCATGGCTGAGTGGGAGAAGGAAAATGAAAATCAGTCCTTAAAAACTGCACATACTGCTCAGTTACTGATATATTATGCAAGATTTCACTGCAGCTAAAGCATGAAAAGCTAGTTTTTGAGTTGTCCTACAGCTCATAGACTGAAATAACACTGGTGTTTCAAGAGCTCTCTGTGTCTCATGTGATTTGATTTGTTATCTATCACATATAATTTTGCATACTAGTTTTAATAATACCTATTGTAAATATGCTTTATCGTGATTGTACGTGAGTGGATTTGATATCAGATTAAGTCAATCGTACTTGGTACCAGTATCTAGTAAATATCGGGGGCCCCAAATCAAACCTTTGCACAAGGCACCTGTAAGGCAAACGCCACCCCTGCAGGTTCTGCACTAACGTAACAGTACTACAGTCTGATAAACTTGGGGGAGAAATTCATTTGTGTAGTGCCGCTACAGACTACCTTGATTCTCTTTGGGTGGGCAGCACCATGGGTCCACGTGGGTTTCTTCATTGATATCCCCTGCTCTGGGGGCAGCCATGCAGTCTTTGTAATGGCGCTACATGTGTCACTACAAACAAATTTCTCTCCCCTTATCTTTGGCCTGCATGTCCTTCAAATGCAGCTCCCAGTGGAGTCACAGGAATGTCAACACTGTGACACCCAGTGCCAACTATGGGCCCCAGCTTCGTTGGTAAGTGTTCATCTCCAGCAATCTCACCAAATCAATTTATACTGTGCAGCAGCAAATCTCTAATTCTGAAACAAGTTGACAATACTCTATACAACCAGCCTGAATTCAGCAATCCTTGTTGCTACTTGGCCCTGGCCTTATTGCTACTTTTTGATATTCAAAGGAGAGATTCAAGGGGTTCAGAGTAAACATGTTTCCACAAAGAAAAAGGGTGGGACAGCCAAATCTAGAGCCCCATGGATGTCAAGGAGCTTACAGGGTAAGGTAAGGCAGAAAAAGAAAGCTTATGTCCGACATCGAAAACTCTGTACTACAGAATGCTGAGAGGAGCATGGAAAGTGGAGGGGTGAAATCAAAAAAGAAATTAGGAAAGCTAAGAGAGGGCATGTGTTGTGCGGGTTGTCTCTGCATTGTGCGAGCTGTCTGGTGGAATCCAAACTCTCTGCAGTGCTCAGGTCGGGTTGGGAGACTCTCCCTCTGTCCTGGCTCCTGGATTCTTCTTGTTTATCTTCTTCAACTTTCTTTATAATATGAAGGTCAATACAAGTTCTTCTACTTAAGAGTGAAAACTCCTGATTGCTTAGGACGTAGCTTTGAATATCTGCTTTCCCTTATAACGAAGCGTTGCTTGTAACTTCCCCTTTACTTCAAGTACAACACTTCCTGGGCCATGTAACTGAGTTTCTGTTGGCTGCAGAATGTTCTTTATCTGACAGGACCGTCGCACTTGCCCTGGTGTCGAGTTTGAAATTAGTGATATGTCCGTTGACATATATGTCTGCTGATCAAAATGCTTGTTTCAGATCGTTGATCTCGCCCAGAAAATATTTTGATTGGTCTGCTGCAGGAAGTTGCTTAACTTCCTTTACCTCTCTATTCTGAACTACTTTTCATTTAGAGTTTGAGGTAGTCGAGATTTTATTTCTGCAAATCTTACTTGAAATGCCATATTTTCCTGCAATAAAAGCATTCTCCTCTATTGGCGAGACATTGTTCCTGCCTGTGGGAAGTTTTGGCACCACATCGCTGGCAGGGTTTAATGGCGACTTTTGCTTCTCCTTCCGTTTCCCCCATCCACCCCCCCCCCCACCCCCCCGCCCCCACCCCACAGTGTATCTTTTCTCCTGGTGCCTCTTGTTCAGCCCTCTGGTAAAGGAACAGAACTGTTAAAGGAAGTTTCTTGTACCAAGGTCTTGGCCTCACCTTGCAGGATTGGTCTGTTATTGCTGCACCAATTGAAGTATGAATCACAAGTGTTTACATTTAAATTTTTGTTAATGTTTCATCAATACGTTGTCTTGCTATTATATCATCAGCTACAGCACCAATTAAATATAATAATGTATTCACTTGCTATGTTTCAGATTTGCTGTCCAATTGCGATGCAATGAGAAACCTTTTCCTCCATAGTTCCCAATTTTGAGTCTGATTGGATCCTTCATGACTTTTGAAACTCTCTGGCACTCCCAAATTTTGATCCATCTTATAAATTTTTATAGACTTTTTAGAGTCTTCCCCTTTAAGAAACTCTTTGTTCAGGCCTGCTTGCTTTAATGGAGTGTAGCAGGTGCTTGAAAATGTTCTCTGTTTGTTTTTTATAGGTTCTCTCGGGGTTAACCCTTTGCTTAAGCAGTTCACTGAAATGTTTACACATCTTGCCTATTGGAATTGAGCTGTTCAATGGACAGTTCAAGGGTATTCCCCTTTGCTTTTTGAGAGCTAGAGTTTATTTACTTTCTTCAAACTTGACTGCTTTAATGATTTTTTTCAGCTTGGCTGTGTTAATGGAGACACTGCTGTGTTCAGGGGTTTCCTGCGCTTTTTCTTCACTATCGGACTTTTTTTTTTCCAGTTTGTGTGCTTTTCGAGGTTTTTCCTGCTCTCTGCCCTCGCGTTCAGCCCGAGTGAAGAATTGGGTTTTCCCCTTTTTTATCTCTCTCTCTCTCACACAGAGCCTTTAGAGAATTAATTTTTTAAGCTGTTCAAAGGCTTTTTTTAAACCAGGATTTAATCATCGGCACAATGACTCACCCAATCACTTGCTTTTCTGCTCTGCTTCCATTTTATGCAGCTGGTCTCTGCCTTCTAAGGTCTGTAGTTTATTTTTTCTCCTCAGCTACTTGTTTTAAAGTTTCTTCTCTTCTGGCTGAATGATGATTGTTGCTTCAAATTTTCTCTTCTGGTTACAGGACTTCGATCCCAGCACTGCTCACCATATTATATTTTTGGTTCTTTATGCTGCCACTGTATAGAGTCTGGCCAGAGAGGTTCGTACACTGTAGTATTTAAACATTAATCTTTATTGTACAGTAACTTTGTATACTCCACACCAGCCTGTGTGTTTCCTTCAAAAGCCAACTGTTCTCAATCTCTCCCATATGATCTCTTACCTCATCATGGTGGGTGGTAATCTTTACATTCTCTCAAGATTAACCCTTTGAAACCCTTATATCACAGTTACCATCAGTGTTACAATTAGAAGCACTGGGCAGGAGGTGGGTGAAATTTAACTTTATAAAGCATACAAAATGGGTGGTAGCAGATTGATTACCTGTTATGCAACATACAAGATTCTCTTTTCCATTAAGCTGATCAACTACTACCCATTTTGCACCTTCACTGAAATTAAATGTCACTTACCGCAGGCTTAAATGTAAACAGCCTTAAGAAAAAGGCAAAATTACTCATTATTTCAATGAAAAGGAACATCAAAATATATTGCAGGCTAAAAATTTAAGGTGATGCTCTAGCAGAAAAACATCTAATGAGAAGATATGTTTGTAAGTATTCACCATGCATATTTACTTAAGGATGGTTTGGAAAGTTGACGACTGCATTGTCCTTTTTACTGTCAATTTGTTTGGATACAGATGACACATAATTGAACTCTGCTTTTTAAGACTACAAGACTGTTTCTCGTATTGCAGTTAGTTGGAGATTCCCAATGCTGGCAGTTCTCGCCTTCTAGAGATCTCGCATATTCTTGGCAATAGAATACCTGCTGAAAATTAGATTGTCCAAACCACAAAATAGTGGAAGTGGGATCTGCCTTAGGATCCAGGCCAAGAATCAAGACCAAGGCTCAGATATGAAATTCTGGGCCACATATATTTTCTTTCCGGGGTGAATGAAGCCTGGGATCCCTCAGCATCAACACTACTTACTGTAATTTGTAACCTTTAAGAGTAGACAGGCATCCTAGATGTAGCCCTAGTGCCACAGAGACTTTGGCAGGGATAGTAGCAGAGGTCCCAGGTGAGACGATCCCAGCACTCATGCCAGAATAAACCTCCCAGTACATTTGCGGCTTTCTTGTGGTCAGGCTGCAAAAGATTAATAGCCTAGTAGTAACTTCTGCATGAATGGATACTTGGTAGAAGTCAAGGAAAAATTAGTTTTCTTAAAATCATTCAAGTTCATTCTTTTATTTTGAAAGAATTCTAAAATTGCTTTGCTGAATTACATTTATGAAAACAGCTTAAAAGCATCCTGCATATAGGCACTTGAATACATAAACTACACGCACAGTGAAAAAGATCTCACTCTGATTCATCTTTGTCTTCACAAGAATTTAAAGTTAAAGTATGCATTGCATTTATTTATTACCATACTCAGAACCCCTTAAAAAATGTGAATAACATTAATTAAAAGGGTTATTATTATTCATAAGGTAATGCATAAAATATGTTTTTCAGTAAAATGTCATGTAAGTGTTGACTTTTGTGCATTTTCCAGCTGAAGATCCATTGTATTTTACATTAGAACTGCCAGTAATGTATTCTTTGCATTGGTATTGCTTCTTTATATTTGACACAAAAAGGTTTTTATTAAATAGTCTCTTCAGTTTTGAAATCATTAAAGAGCCACATTACACAACATTAAAATGATGTATTTTGAGGAGATCAGACACATTCTTTTTCATACAGTCCCTTTGCCCCTGGGGTTACCATTAATAACGTAAAAGCAATAATAGAGTTGTTTAATTATTAATTCAACATTCTGCTTTACATGTTGTCATATCTTCACTCTCATCCATTGGAAAATAGTGTGAAGTAGTGGAAGGATTTGAAGGCTGATTAACAGTCTGACAGGCCATAACATCAATAGACCTTCCATGGCCATAATCCTCTTGACACCAACCATTAAGGTGGCTTGTCATATATGTAGGTGGAATTTTTGGGCTCCCACATCCCATTGAATGAAGAATTTGAACCTTTGGTTCCCCTCGTACTGAACAGGATTACCATTGTAACAATGCATCATCAGAGGTTAAAACTAACCTCTCTCACACTGGAACTCACACCAGAATTCAGTGTGAGAGTTCTTGTCTCTACTCATATGGATTATCTGGAACAGGGTACAAACCCTGCACCCTCTGACACAGAGGGGGAATGCTACTATTAAGCCAAAGGCTCATTCCTACTTCAGCTGTTGCTAATCGGGTAGGCATATTTTACTGCTCAGATGAATTTGTCTTTAATTCAATAATCAGTTATCACTGATGCAAAGCATGATTTACGTCAGTACACAAAACGGAAGCAGACTACTTAGCCAGATCGTAGCTTGCATGAATCTCTTCCAGTGTTTTCTTATATTACCATGCAAGCACAAAGGTTTTATTTATTTGAAGAAAGAAAAAGAAACACATATCAATTCTGAGCTTTAATAGTAAATTATGCCTTTAAAATTTAGACCTAAATACACCCATAGTGAACAACTCTTAAACATGTTAATGTTTCACAAATGAATCACTTTCTTGAGGATCCACAGATTCCCTGAAAAGTACAGCTGTAGAAAATGGGCTGTAAAAGCTGCCCATGTATGAAATACCTCTGTGGCTAAGAGATGTTCCATTGATTCCTGTGAGTAGCATGGGTGTTGTAACATAAGACTAGTTACTCAAACATCACATGTTTCAGTTCCCATGTCTGAGAAATGGTAACTCCAATTTGGATGCCAGACAAAAGCAAACTCATTTTTAACTCCAGTTTTAAAATTAAAATATGCTCCATAAGAACACAAGAAATGGGACTAGGAGTAGGCCATAACGCACATCAAACCTACTCTGCCATTCAACACAATCATGGCTGAACTTCTACATCTACTCCACTTTCCTGCTCTATTCCCATATCCCATGATACCCTTAGTCGCCAGAACTCTATCAACCTCAGTCTTGAATATACTCATTGACTGAGCACCAATAGCTATCTGAGGTAGAGAATTCCAAAGATTCATACCCCTCTGAGTAAGGAAATTTCTCCTCATCTTAGCCCAAAATGGCTAACCCCTTATCGTGAGACTATGACCCCTATTCTAGAGTCTCCAACCAGGGGAAATAGCCTCTCGACACCTACCCTATCAAGCTCTGTAAGAATTTAAAAATATCAATGTGATTATCTCCCATTCTTCTAAACTCAACATAATATAGGGCATTCTACTCAATCTCTCCTTATAGAACAGTGCTCTCATCCCAGGAATCAATTTTGTGAGCCTTCATTGCACCTCCTATAAGGCAAGTATATCCTTCCTTAGGTGCGAAGACCAAATCTATACACAGTACTCTAAGTGTGGTCTCACAAAAGGTCTGCTTAATTGCAGCAACACTTCCTTACTCTTACACTGCAATACTGCAACCCCCTTGCAATAAAGGCTAACATACCATTTGCCTTCCTAATTGCTTGCTGTACCTGGATGCTAACATTCTGTGATTTTTGCACAAGGACACCCCAAATCTATCTGATTACCAAATTAACTATTCTCTCACCTTATAAAAATATTCTGCTTTCAATTCTTCGGGACCAAAGTGGATAATTTCACACTTCATCTGCCACCTTCTTGCCCAATCACTTAACTGCTCAATAGCACTTTGCGGCCTGTTTGTGTCTTCCTCACAGCTTACTTTTCTACCTAGTCTTGTATCAACAAACTTCGATATATTACACTGGATCCCCTCATCTAAGTCATTGATATAGATTATAAGTAGCTGAGGCTCAAGTGCTGATCCTTGCAGCACTCCATTAGTTACACTGTGCCATCCTGAAAATGAGCTCTTTATTCCTAATCTCTTGTCAACAGGGGTCTCGACAACCGGCAAAAGCGTCAGCGAGAGCCCTGCGTCGCATCCTCAGGGGAAGGCCTGCCGGATCATTAGGCGTTTAGGTGGACAACAGCAGGCCTTCCCCGGGAGTAAGGACCTTGGTGACAGAAGACCCACCTGCTGAGAGCTGTCAGCCAATCAGAGGCTGGCAACTCTTTCCCTGAGCAGCGCCACCACGGAGGTGGTGGCTGCTGCCAGTAGGGCAGTCACTGGAGGCCTTGGAACCAGGCCACAGGTAAGTCTCAGTGGGAGGGGTTTTGTGGTATGGGGGGGAGGGTGTCGGGGGGTTCGCAACTAGGTAGTTGGTTATCTCTCAACGGGCCCCCCCCACAACCTCTTGAGGCCAGGTCCCTCGATCAGGCACTAAGTACGTTTTAACGAGGGACCCCACCCCCTGGAGCCAGCAAGCAATCCGCATGGGTTTTCTTGGTGTGCTCCCCATATGGTGACAGGCCCGCCTGCTGCTGGGCTAATTTCAGCGGCAGGGGGATGAGGCCCTTAATTGGGCATTAATTACCCACTTAAGGGCCTCAATTGTTGGCAGGGCAGGAAGGCCATTCTCAGGCCTTCCCACCCAGATTTAATTTGGGTGGAGGCGGGAAGGTGGAGGATTCCCCACACCACCATCCCACCCAATGATATGCTCTCCCCTCCTCCACACCTAACGCAGGGCAGAGCTTAAATTCTCCCCTCTGTTCTCTGTTGGTTAACCAATCCTCAATCCATGCTAATATATTACCCCCAATCTTGAGCAACAACCTTTTGTGTGATGCCTTATCAAATGCCTTCCAAAAATTCAACTCTTTTATTGATTTACAGGATGTGATCATCACTAGTGAAGCTAGCATTTATTGCTTGTCCCTAATTGGCCTTGAGCAGGTGGTGGTAAACTGCCTTCTTGATCACTGAGTGGCATACTGGGACATTTCAGAGGGCAGTTATGAGACAAGCACATTGCTGTGGGTCTGAAATCACATATAAGCCAGACTGAGTAAGGATAGCAGATTAGTGAACACAGATGTTATTGAGCTAGTTTCATGGTCACCATTACTGTTGTGTATTGGGGGCGGTTGGAGCTTCAGGGGCATTCCTCCGTGGGGTACAGGGTGACTGATCAGCAGGGCACCCCCCTCCCCCAGCCCGCAAGAAGACTGCCTTTGTTGCCCACCCACCGTGGGTAAAATACCTGCGGCAGCGGGAGGAGGCCCTTAAGTGGCAGTTAAGTGGCCACTTAAGAGCCTTGATGGGCCTGGGGCAGGTGGAGGCTTTCTCACCACCACTGCCCCACATAAAAATTGTAGCAGAGGTGGGAAAGCATCGGGAACAGCAACACCCCACCCCCGCCGCCCCCAACCGCCCCCGCCTCCCACTCAATATTTCAGACCCACAGCCAGCAGCCTGCTCGTTGGGTGGCCATAAAATTCCAGCCCATGTCTCTGTTATAACTACTAGATCAATCCCATCTCTCTCTATTTGTACCATTAACCACTCTATCGTGTTGTGAATGCTTCATGCATTTAGATGTAACACCTTTAATTTTAACTTTTTATTATTTTTCCCTAATGTGGCCTTAGTCACAAATGCCTTATTACCATTATTAAACCCTCTGTCCCTTCCTGACATAAACTGCCTGATTTTATCTAAATCGCTTGTTACAACCAGGTGAGAAAGGTGTCCAGGGGTCTGTTACTGTCTTTACCTGGTCTTATTGTAGCAGGGTTATATTTTTAAACACATTGTGTTTTGAGCTCCCTTTTTGTGAATTCTTGTTCACAGCTTTCCAATTATAAGGCAAAGAAATGAGGCTTTCTTTGGTTTAAAGAAGAAAAGTGAAATTTATTAAACTTACTTAAACTCTAATACGGTTCACGCCTACGGATATATGATGCGCCCACACTAGCATGAACACGCGATATACACATGCAGATAGGGACAGAAAAGAGAAGAAAAGATAAAGTGGAACAGTTTGAGGCAATATCTTGTTACTGTGGTTTGATCTCGCTGTAGTCCTTGATTGAAGATATGGTCTTATGTTTTGTTGAGGCCCAGTGTTCCTTTTAAACCTTGTTCATGTAGGAGACTTCTCTCTTTGAGGTTCACGTGCTTTCACAAGATTCAGTTCCGTGGGAAAGAGATGGAGGCAGGCAGAACTGAAGAGGAGGTAATTCTTACTTCAATTCCAGGAGCACACACACTTCTGACCTCAAATCCCTTGTAGGAAGTTCAAATCTCAACAGCCAGCTAGTCAAGTGACTAAAACTAGTCTGACCCCTTCTTCTGTGATTGTGGATTCTGCTATCTTAGCAGTCAATCTGGAATGCTAGCTCCCCCACCTTCAACGTCTGGTAATCAAAAGTCCATTGTTGGTTGAATGGGTCAGGGCATGGTTCTTTGTCCCTTTTTCCAACTCTGCTAGTTACTATGTAAATATCTTTCCAGTCAGGGGCTTGCAATTTTAAGTTTTAATGTTCAGGTGGCAAAATCATGTGTGCCTCAGTCTTGGCAGTTGGGGGGTTTGCCTGACACGCTACTCTGCAGTAAAGTCTTGACTTTTCTCTTCAGACTTCCAGGATATTTTTATATATATAATATATGTGGAATATTCAGGTACAAAGTCATTACAGAGCAGTATAACACAATTAATCAGTGGATTTTAACTGGTAGATTGTTAGTAATAGAATCATACTGGTGGCAATATTAATTAAGGGATAGCTCTTGTTTAATAAATTAGGGAAGAAGTTGATTAATGTTGTATGATGGTGTAGTAATGAAAAATCTCATTTATCATTGTCCCTCACATAAGTTTTGTGAATATGACACCCACAACTGTCATGAATTTCATTATTCAGTTTTGTTGCTAAGTATGATACCTTGAAGAGGAAACATTAAACACAATAATTAAGAAGTGTTACCATATTTTTAATAAGTCCCTCTCATTACTGAGAGATCAAATAGAATGCACAGTTTAATATTTGGCCATTGTTGAGGTTGTGGTTTTAAATTATTCCAGACACCACTGTATTATTGAATTATTAAGTAATATTATGTGAAACCTTTATAAAACATTGGTTAGGCCTCAACTGGAGTATTGTGTTCAAGTCTAAGCACCATGCTTTAGGATTGATTTTAAGGCCTTAGAAAGGCTGTGGAAGAGATTTACTATAATGGTACCAGGGATGAGAGACTTCAGTTATATGGAGAGGCTGGAGAAGCTGAGGTTGTTCTCTTTGCAGCAATAAAGATTAAGAGATTTGTTGGAGGTGTTCAAAATCATTAACTGTTTTGATAGAGTAAATAAGAAAAAGTAGCTTCCAGTGGTAGAAGGTCAGTAACCAGAGCACACAAATTTAAGGTGATTGGTAAAAGAACTAGAGGAAACCTTTTTTAAACAACAAGTTGTTGTGATCAGGGATGCACTGCTAAAGGATGGTGGAATCCATTTCAATAGTAACTTTCATTAGAGAATTGGATTTTAAAAAATTGAAGGGCTATGGGGAAAGAGCAGGGGAGTGGGACTAATTGGATAGCTCTACCAAAGATCTGGCACAGGCACAATGGGCCAAATGGCCTCCTTCTGTGCTGTATAATTTTATGATACCATGGTCTTTTAACATATATAAGGGTTTGCACTTCCCACTTGAGTCCGCTGTCATAGTTTTTGTCAAATGTTAGTCCTGTCATGTTTCAATTTTCCTATCATTTTAATGCATTGTTGGTTCAGTCCACCTAACTGAACCTCCAAGTTAGGCAGTGCCATGGTCGTGCTGTATTGCTTACATTTAACTCAAATTGTCTGAAGAGCTTGATAGTCTATGGTCTTCCTAGCACTAACAACCATTACTTATTAGGCCCTACCTTTGTTTTTAATTTTTCTTCTTTATTTCCACCATTCGCATGGCCACTGCTATGTAGGGTGTGGACGGCAGTGAAATCCCTGCAATTGATGATGTCTGCAAGACAGCTTGCTTCAGATGGAACAACTCCATCACAGCCTCCCTACAGATCCTGAGTCTAAAAAGACAGATCTCTTCCACAGCCCCAGATGGCTGTACTAGGATCTGTAAATACAACTCAGTGGGTAATAGTGGCTGCAGGCAGACAAGCTTTGCTGGAGATAGACTTCCCTGGCATCATTTTGTTCATCATCAGCCTCCAAAAAACTCATGGATCGTGCACACTGAATGCTAAACCCACATGTAAGTAGAGCAAGGAGCTGGCAGAATGAGTCATCATGCAATTTCTTGGCCTGTGCCCTTGTATTTTAAAAATGCACTACTGCTTGCTTAAGCCAGGAGCTGTCAGAGTTACTCACTTTCTGTTTTTAAGTAGTTCTCTGTGTTGATGTACAAATTTCCCATATACATTGGCCAAGTCTAAGAACATGTTGAGAACTTGTGTTAAAAAAAATCTTAGGAATTAACCTATATCTTGCCAATCCAATGCATGGCACAGTACAAGGGCTCTGTTAAAACGTTAGTTAAAATAGGAGAAAAGCAGATTTTTCTTCAAAATAGGTGAACCACTGGCAAAAGCATAGAAAAACAGGACTTTTGAATGTGTGTATTATAAGAATAAGATTTCTGTTTACAGCAAAGAAAACATAATACCCAATTATGACACATCTACAGTAATAATCCTTTAATGCTTGCCTAGCAAATAACAAATTAGTTAAAAAATGAAATACTTGCATTTATATAGCGTCTTTCATGAGCTCAGGACATCCCAAAGTGCTTTACATTCAATGAAGTTCTTTTGAAGTGTAGTCACTGTTGCAATGTAGGAAACGTGGCGGCCAATTTGCACACAGCAAGCTCCCACTAACAGCAAAGTGATAACGACCAGATAATCTGCTTTTCATATATTTGATTGAGGGATAAATATTGGCCAGGACAACAAGGATAATTCCCCTGCTCTCCTTTGAAACAGTGCCATGGGATCTTTTTTGTTCATTTGGGATGGTAGACAGGGTCTCAGTTTAATATCTCATCTGATAAACAGCACCACAAACACTCCATTAGAGTATCCACTTTGATTTTTGTGCTCAAGTCCTGGAGTGGAACTCAAACCTATATCCTTCAAGCTCAAAGGAAAGAGTGCTACCAACTGAGTCACAGCTAACATTGTAGCAAACCTGGATGTTAAACAGTTTGGTAATCCAGCTGTGGTATGCAAAGATTTCCGAATACCCCAATACAAAAAGCCAATTTAACACAAGTATATTTTTGATAGGGGAAAACCAACACACACCAGAAAGATGAACACAACATGAACATGTATTTTTAGAACACTTAATGCAGAAAAATTCCCAAGGCATTTATAAATACAAATATTGAATAAGCATTGGGCCTCAGAGTGAGAGGTTAGAAGGGATATCTGAATACTAGCTCAAAAAGATAAGTTATTAAAGGAGAAGGGAGAAGTGTCAAGTCACAGGACTTTAAGGATGGAGTTCCAAACAGTAGCTCTACCACCAATGATGGAGTGATGCATGAAAGGTCAGAGTTTGAGAACTGAAATATGTAGGAAATATGTAAGGCTGAAAGAGGCTACAGACATAAGGTAGGATGAAGCAATGGAGTGATTTCAGGAAAAAGAAATGAGGATCTTTAATTTAATGCATTGAAGGATAGGGAACCACTATCGGATGCAGTGATGGGCAAATGGTAGCTAAGAAGAGATGATAGGAAGTCGGGTTTACCTTTATCAGTACCTGCCTTTACCCAACTACCAAGGTCTATAGGTCAAGGTACAGCCAGCTAACAATGTCTGATGAGAATAGCCTTTATCACCTATGTGTCACCAGGGAGCCAGTCATCGAATTATGTCATCTACTTGAAGGTTCCATGACAGGACTGGCTCTGGCAGTGCTGTCAAAGTGCCCACACAATTGAACTTGTATGATCTTTAACTCATTCACGCAAATTTCTCAATCAACAATGCACAGTGTAGAGAACTCAGGCAATAAAAACAGAAAATGTTGGAAATACTCAGCAGGTCTGGCAGCATCTGTGGAGAGAAAAACAGGGTTACTGTTTCAGGTCGATGATCTTCAACCATAGCGAATACTCAGGCAAATTTCTTCAATACTTTCTTACCTCGAACAAGAGAGTACTATATTTTTTCAAAACTTACAGTCTTTTGTCTCCAGTGTCAGCCTTGGCTCAGTGGTAATGGTTTTGCCTCTGTGACTGGAAGGCTCTGGGTTCAAGCTTCAGTCCAGAGGCTGACAGTTCAGTGCAATACTGAGGGTAGTGGTGCAATACTGAGGTGCTGTTTTTCAGTTCAGAGGTTAAACTGAAGCCTCTCAGGTGGGTATTAAAAGTCAAAGAGTGGGAGAATTGTGCTGGCCAATATTTTTCCCTCAAGCAACATTTGAAAAAACAGATGATCTGGCAATTTATTTCAAAAGTACTTCATTGGCTGTAAAGTGCTTTGGGACTTTGGTCATGAAATAGAACCATATAAATGCAAGTTGTTTTTTTTTTATACAGCAGATTTCTCTAATTTATAAGCCTTTATCCCCAATCCCAAAGCTTTTTATGAAAAGAAAGGGGTTAATTCCAGCAATGGGTAGCTGGTCTGCAATATTTTACACAAAATTATGCATACCCATCATCCTGGTATCAGTCATAACATCTTCATTTTACATCAATCTGTGGTGCCACCATTAATTAACAGTCCAGAAAGACTTTATGGATGGCTCCTTGGAAACTAAGGATATTCTCTCCAGCCCTGACACATTACTCCCTTGAGATATTCATGAGCAAAAGCTGAACAATATAATAATGACATTCATCCGGCCACGAGGATCATAGGGGAACATGCTATCAGAAAGTTAAAGAAAGGCTCAGATGTTTAGAAAGAAGTCATGATTCCTACCAGGGTAGTGAGCATTCATGTGCATAATTTATTCAAAATTGTCAAGAAAAATGGCAGGAGATTGGGAGAACTCCCATGGAGATTCACCCACATTTTCCTTTGTTCTGTAACCAAAATGCTCCTGGTTTACATCCAACAGGGCCATACAATTTTGGATAACCTGAGATACTGAACAACTTCTGCTGTTTAGCTACAATAATTATGTCCCGTCAATAACTGCCAAACACATATATAACTGCAAATTCTGTATTTATAAGTAGCATAACAATGCTATTTAGTGCAGTCCACAGATATAACGCTTAAGGCATTTTTGTTCACAAGATTACAAATTGCTCACAGATGATGAAGGTCATTTAGCCCATCATAGAGATTTTTTCATTCCTTTAGAGATGGATAAACTAATATAGGCAGGAGGTGGATAACCACATCCCTCACCACTCACCACCAACTTCACATTATAGTATTCAATTACTTCTTAAATTATTCTAGCATTTTTCCCTTTACTACTCTATCTGGAAGTTTATTTCACACATTGATCACTCTTTGTGTGAAGAATTTCAAAGTCATTTGGTAGTACAGAACTTGAGCATTGCTGAAAATAGAGACATGTTGCCGAAGCTTTTGGTCTTGCACTCATCAGGACAATCTGCAAGAATATCACTGTAAGGGAAAACAACAACTTTATACTGTATGGGAAGAAAGTGCTGATTGGTTGGCAAGTGAACTCTGATTGGTAGAGGCGTTGCCATGAAGAATGCACCAGTTAACTGCCAAGCTTTGTTTGAAATTTAAACCAGGCAGCTTGATTCTGATTGCTCAAGGCATTGCCCTGAGGAATGAACCAGCGAATGGCTGTCACTTATTTTGTTTAGCTGAAACAGGCTCAATGTTTGTACATGTTCTTTCTGTCAGCAAAGAACAGGGCCCTGTGCATGTAGCTTCCAGTATGCGCAAATGCACCACACTGCGAGCCCTACTGACAATCTTAAATTGGTTGTCAGCATAATTCTTAGCACACAGAGGATTATTTAGCAAACGTTGTCCAATCGCAGAATCACATCTCATGTTGGACACTATGTTTTGAGTTTTGCAAGCATGGGCTGGTTGGGTACGGCCTGTACCTTGCCCGTTGCGAACAGTGGAAGGGACATGTTGTTTGATACGATCCGCCAGTTTTTGGGGCGTAAGGCCTATATACCTAGCATCACACTGGCATTGAAATTCATTACTCATTTGTGTGATAGGCAGGACGCCTTTTTGGATTGATGGCAGCATCCTGTTAGTGGCGAACATCACATGTGTTGCTACTGCAAAGTAGCAGCATGAAACAGCTAGCTTCACCTGTTGCACAAATTTTTGTGCTACATTAACCTTCCAGGGTAATTTGAGGTAGACTGGGCACTTTTCAGGGCCGAAAATGACGGCCTTAGGCCCGTTCATAAGTTTGCACAATATACAGCGAGAAATTATCTGATCAGGGTAGCCATTGTCATGCAGGATATCTTTGATTCGCCCTATTTCAGCATTGAGCTTGCATGGTGAGCAAATGGCTTAGGCCCTATTTACGTGGTTGCCGATAAGGCCAATCTTAAAGCGTCTGGAACTGTAAGAATCCCAATGCATGTATTGACCAGTGACCTGCATCTGTTTCAGCTAAAGAAAATAAGTGACAGCCATTCGCTGATTCATTCATGCTTTGACCAATCAGAGTCAAGCTGCCTGGTTTAAATTTCAAACAAAGCTTGGCAGTTAACTGGTGCATTCTCCATGGCAACGCCTCTACCAATCAGAGTTCACTTGCCAACCAATCAGCACTCTTCTCATGCAGTATAAATTTGTTGCTTTCCCTTACATTGGTGTGCTTGCAGATTGTCCTGATGAGTGCAAGTCAAAAGGCTTCGACAACATGTCTCTATTTTCAGCAATACTCAAGAAGGATTTCCTTATGTCAGTTCTAAAGTTACATTGTACTAGTTCAAACACATATTCTCTAGTTCTACTGTCATTCTTTAGTTTAAAGAAATACTGCAAGCTAATTTTTCCTATATTCGTAACAATCTTCTTGTCATGGAAACTCACATGCCAAATGGGAAAATATTAATTTCATCGGTTGGAACCTTACCTTAGAATTTTGCTGGAAATTCTTACGAATAGCTTCTTCAAAGTGACTCCTGACAACGCAGCAGCCCACTGGAGTCATCAGAGCACTCTAAGCTATGCACGTGCGCAAATGGTCTCCCGCGCACTGAGATGCTGCGCATGCACAGCCTACGCCTTGTCTTGCCAAGACTAACTGGCGCAGGCGCAGAAAAACGTTCTTGCCCCTCGGCCACTCACGCCAGGCCACTCGCTCCCCATTCCCCACCCCCCCCCCACCCCGCTCTCCGGGCGGCTCACTCCCTGCTTCCCCCACTACCCAATCCCTCCAGACGCTAGCTCTAGGCCGTGGGCCGCTTCCCTCCTCTTGGCCACTCACTCTGCCTGAAGAAGTAAAGCAGGCCATGAGGGGTGACAGGGCAATGTAGGAGCGAGTGGCGAACAGGAGGGAAGCGGCCCGTGGCGTAGAGCTAGTGTCTGGAGGGGTCGGAGAGCAGGGGATGGAGGGAAGTGAGCGGCCGGAGAGTGGGATAGTACTGAAACCTCATAGAATTATGGAGGGTGTGCAGCACTGACATAATTTTGAACATCTCTGTCAAATCTCCTCTGAACCATCTCTTTTCTAAGGAGAACAGCCCCAGCCCCAGCTTCTCCAATCTATGCACATAACTGAAGTCCCTCATCCCTGGAACCATTCTTGTAAATATTTTTTGCACCCACTTTAATGCCTTCACATCCTTCCTAAAGTGTGATGTTCACAATTGAACACAATACTCCAGTTGAGGCCGAACAAGTGTTTTAGTAAGGTTCACCATAACTTCCTTGCTTTTGTACTCTATGCCTCGATTTATAAAGCCCAGGATCCCATATGCCTTATCAACTGCTTTCTCAATCCATCCGGCCACCTTCAAGGTCTTGTGCAGATACCCGCAGGTCCTACAGCTCCTGCATCCCTTTTAGAATTGTATCCTTTATTTTATATTGCCTCTCCTCATTCTTCCTACCAAAATGTATCACTTCACATTTCTCTGCATTAAATTTCATCTGCCACATGTCTGTATCTCCTTCCCACTATTTGGTGGCCTATTGTATATATTCAGTTGCAGATTAGGCACTCTATTGTTCTTTCATTTTAGCCAAATAGTTTCTATCTTGACCCCTGAACCACATCATCCCTTTCCAGTGCTTTAATCGCTTCTTTGATCAATACTGCCAATCTCCCAGCTTCCTTTTTCCTTCCCTGTCTTTCATGATTATCTTCTAGCCAGGAACATGAAATTCCCAATCCTCCCCTCCTTTGAGCCAGGTCTCTGTTGTCACCACTATATCAGAGGCCCATGTGGCAACTTGTGCCTGCAGCTCTACTCTGTTTTCCTGCATACTCTTATACACCAATCCACATTTTAGGAAATCTATAGCCACTCATATCTCTGTCTGTACTCTTAATTGTATTTAAATGTTTAATAAATACAATATTAACCCGACAATATTTCTGGAACATCAAAGTGTGAACATTAGTTGAATATGCCACATTAAGTATTTTGGACAAATGCAGTAAGTTTGCATTTTCCAGTAAAAAGCTATCATACTTAAAATACTTTTCCTTTCAGTTACAAATGTGTATGTTGTCTCTGCTTCTATATTGTACTTTGCCCTTTAATGATCAGTTTGCAGTTTACTGCAAGTGAAAGTTTACTTGAACTGTGATTGGCTACTGAACTGGTACACCTCTCAAAAGAAGGTGGGATTAAATCGAATGAGTCATTCCAGAGGTCAACAATAACACAGTGTTTGATTTTATAGTTAAACTGCTTGTTGTACAAGAATGAAGATAGACCTACACTGCCACATCCTGCCCAAGGAATGGCCCAATCTGAAACAGGTAACAGTCCAGTTATATTGTTTCCTATTTTTGAGAAATATTGAACAATAGAGGCCATGTTAACAATCAGAGTAAACAAAATCTTGGAAGTAAAAGGAAATAAATATGTAAAGTAAGTAAAGCACTGAAAGATCACTGTATGAAGCCTTCTTTTGGGCCTCCTTATCTCGAGAGACAATGGATACGCGCCTGGAGGTGGTCAGTGGTTTGTGAAGCAGTGCCTGGAGTGGCTATAAAGGCCAATTCTAGAGTGACAGGCTCTTCCACAGGTGCTGCAGAGAAATTTGTTTGTCGGGGCTGTTGCACAGTTGGCTCTCCCCTTGCGCCTCTGTCTTTTTTCCTGCCAACTACTAAGTCTCATCGACTCGCCACATTTTAGCCCTGTCTTTATGGTTGCCCGCCAGCTCTGGCGAACGCTGACAACTGACTCCCACGACTTGTGATCAATGTCACAGGATTTCATGTCGCGTTTGCAGACGTCTTTAAAGCAGAGACGTGGACGGCCGGTGGGTCTGATACCAGTGGCGAGCTCGCTGTACAATGTGTCTTTGGGGATCCTGCCATCTTCCATGCGGCTCACATGGCCAAGC